>NC_056731.1:1845748988-1845751488 GCF_019279795.1 Protopterus annectens
GGCCCCCGGCTATATTTCCACCTGTGCAGCTTAAGTAAGGCTATTCACCTGCCCTTTGCCACTATTAGACAATTTAAAAAAATGCTAAACAAAGCTCAGCAGTGCAAACCCGCTAACCTGAGTTGAGCATTGCTTAAAGTGGTAAATGCTTAGCAGTCCATAGAAGCACACAAATCTGCTTAGCTTAGCTGAGGACTGCTTAGACTGAGACTACTTAGCAATGCTCAAACCAGCTATGCAGAGCTGAGTGTTGTTAACTATTGCTAAGACAGATTCTGTTTAAGCATTGCTTAGTTTGGTTTAACAGTGCTTAGCAAAATTTAGCTAAGGGCAAACAAGACTTTTACATAATAACACAAATATATATTGATATTAAATACTCATTATTGATACTTTATTATTATGTGTTTGTATTTTACTTTACATGACCTCACCCTATGTACTTTAATTACATTACCTTGGTGTGTAACTGAACTGTATTAGACACTTGTGTTTAACTGGAGGTTTTCTCCACTGACACTGGGATTCTGGACCAGCTGCACTAACCTGGTTGACAAATATCAATAACTAAGGCAATAAAAAAATAGAAATATAAATAGGAATGCTTTCCAATGTAAAAGCTGAATAGCCTGTCACGGTAATCGAACTGTGCACATACAGCACATGAAGCCATGACTCTAACTATTCAGCTAACTCAGCTGCAAAGATTTTATCTCTACATTTCTTATACCTTTTTGTCACATTTAAGCACTGCTGAGCAATGCACCGCACCACTCAAACACTCTCAGCTATGCTTAAACTTGACAAAAAAATAAATAAAAAATAAAATAAATAAAGTAACCATAAAAGGGAACGTCACATTTGCACATTTGATTTCCATGCAGTACGGCACTCTGACAGTACAGGGGGTGTGTTACTGACACTGTAACACACCCCCTATATAAAATATATCTACCAATTATTAATAAGTGTCTAAGAACACTTTCTTTAATGTTTTAGTGCTGTACGGCACTTAGACAATGCAGGGGGTGTGTTACGGGCACTGTAAAACACCCCCTGTGTGACATAACTATAAATAAAATTATGAATAAGTGTCCGGGGACACTTTCTTTAATGTTTTAGTGCCAGATGGTACTTTGACAGTACAGGGTGTGTGTTACGGACAGTGTAATAACCCCCTGTTTGAAAATATACAAATAAGTGTCCAAGGATACTTTCTGTAATATTTTAGTGCCGTAGTGCAGGGGGGGGTGTTACTGACACTGTAACACACCCCCTGTGTGAAATACATCAATTACTATATAAATAAGTGTGCAAGGACACTTTCTGTAACGTTGTAGTGCTGTACGGCACTTTCATAGTGCAGGGGGTGTGTTACACATCTGTGAGCACTGTAACACCCCCCCCCAGTACTGATTCAGTAACCATGTACACAGCTCTCCCTCAGTAGCGTGCCTTCATTAATATACAAGGCATGCTGCCGAGGGGGAGCTGCAGACACAGCCATAATACACTCCATCTAGGAATTACACTATTCCTACACAAAATTTATTAAATATGGGGGAATATCTACTCTTTTTACAACCTTTGTAGCACATCCCTTTTTCTCCTTATATATAAGCACACCCCTTTTTCTTCTTACATATATTTTCTTTTACTCATTCTAACATAAACACAGAACTCAACCAATTTAAGCTATGATCAGAGTTACCATCTTTTACCACAGTAACAGAATGCAATTACAAATGTGTACATTTAATGTGCTAAAAAATCAAGTCTTCAGTTTCACTATTTGAAAGTATATGGCCCTAGGCTGTGAAGTGCTTTTTCCACATATGTATTATGCTATGTTGTGTTTATATTCAAATGGTTGTAGATTTCAGGCTATGTTTGTTTATGTGGTAATATTGTATTTTATTCATTCATTTATTTATTCATTCATTCATTCATTCATTCATTCATTCATTCATTCATTCATTCATTCTTTCATTTTTTGATTTCCCATTTTATCCTGAACAAGGTTATAGGGGAGGTAAAGGCTATATTAGCTCTCAGTGGGAGCAAAGCAAGAAAATAATCCCAGATAGGATGCCACTCTTTTGTACTTCATTGAGCAAAGACCAGCAGCATTCTATTCATTCTCCTACCACAGTATTAAGATTTTTGCAGGACATATATGGCCGGTTCCATTCCATTTTGGTTGCATCAGCCATGTTTTATTTCTGTGTAACCTGATTTTTTCCACTATAAATGGTACTAGTTTTGTAATACATTTTTCTTTTTAGGATTCAAGCATTTTTTACTGGAATTTAAGATACACTGTTCTCTCTAATGTGGTCAAATTCATCTGGAAGAGAAGTGCACACTGAGGGCTTAACAACAGGAGAGAGGTTTTTCCTGACCCAGGCAGATGTGTGTCCATGGTATGCAGATATGTGGTCTAGCCCTTGATACAGGCCATGGATGGTGATAAACTGGTGGCAGGGTTCACTTTTCTTAC
>NC_056731.1:1845756488-1845948988 GCF_019279795.1 Protopterus annectens
AATAAGTTTTCTGAAAGAACCATCTTGCTGTAATATCCTAAGGTATTTTCAAACAATGGGACATGTTCTTGAAAAAAAAAGGCTGACTCCAGATCATTCCTTTTATAGGTTTTATTGTGGTATCCATGTATTCTTCTTCAGATCCAGTTCTTACATCTAAACTTTCTGTTGTCATGATGATATTGCAAATACTGTTACAGAGGAGGCATAGTATACTATGGACAACCTAGTTCCACCTGATTGACCATAAAACCTATAACAGAAATGATCTGAAGTAAGCCTCTTTTTTGAAGAAATATGATTTGGAGCTGGATTTATTTTGTTTTTAGAAATAAAATTATTTAGCTGAAGGAATTGCTCTAAATACTTGGACTCTTGAAAGTCCTGTATTGAAATTTCAGTTTGTCTTAAGGCATGCTCCCTATATACAGCCAAGTTAGACCAGAGATACTGGAGTCCTCACCCATGGGTGATCTATGATTGTTATAGCCACTATAAGAGGGATTAGTGCCAATAATTATACATCAAATGTTCTATTACATGAATTAGTACTTGTATAAGCATTAAAATAATATAACTAAAATATGCTGATATTAAGAGAAGAAGACTGTAACTTATAACCATTTGTCTTTGCTGTACAAGTAATGTTATAACAAGGTTGACTTAAAAGTACACAATGAAGGACAGTGCTGATTAATATTATTAACTACATATTGAGTTTTAGTGGTAGGAACTTAACCAGGTTAATAAATAAAGTTGAATAGGATTAGAATTTTATATATTTTCTTCATGTTCATTCTCTCCTCTCATTAAGATGGAGAGATCTGGAAGAGAAGTTCCTTATCATTCCTGAAAAATATTATTCACTTTCCTTTTATTTTCTACACATTGGACTTAAGAATTTTGATAGTTTGCTTAGGATTCCTAATCAGACTTGGAATCTTAGGTTCAGACTTGGAATTATTAAGAGAACAGTGTTATGATTTGTTTAGATCTTAATTGTTTTTCCAATTTTTTATAAAACTTTTCTGATAAATGAATTTGGTACATCAGTAATATATATACCTAAACCACATTTTTCCTGTTTTAGTAAAATCTTGCCATTCACATTTATAATTATGATAAAGTATACTCAGTATCTTAGATTATTCAAAGTAATGGTAAATGTATCTTAAAGAATACTGTTAATTCTTAAAGCTGTATCACTAAATATAAAAGACTAAACAGTGGCTGTAGAAGAGATAACTAATAAAATATTTGATGGAAAATAAAACAGATGTAGTTTACTTAAAAACACATTTATTGAAAATAGATGTCTATATATGTGTAAAAATACACTACAGTAGCAAACTCCTCTGTTAAACAGAAAAGGGGAAAAAGGGTAATGATTTTATGGGAAGAACAATTCTAATTTGCCCAAAATCTAAAGATTCTAAAAGAATGTTGTGACAGTAACAGGCAAATACTAAAACAGACTCTTTATGTTGTCTGATATACGTAGTGAATACTAAGACTTGGAGCTAGTCATGTCAAAATGCTTAGAAGACTTCTAAATAAAATTAAGAGCAATCTAACATTACATGGAGATGTTAATGTGTAATGCACATGTGCATCTAAAGAAACCACATGATCAGTGTGTGCCAAAGACACAGCTGATTACTATACAAGATTTTAAATAACTTGCCTGATTTCAACTCCCTATATATATATATATATATATATATATATATATATATAGTATTCTTAGGAAAGAGAAATAATGATTTTTATGTCCAATGAGTTAACATTTAAGATTAATTTCTCTAAATAATATCAAGTCCTGTATCAGACCACAAATCCTTTAAATTTGCTTCAGTTATCAATTATAATAATAACCATATTTAATAAAATGCTTTCTTACATGATAAAGTTAAATGAGTTTAATGAATGGTTATGTACAGAAACAGCTGTTTTTAGTAATTAATGATAATGGTGAGGATGAAGGCATACTTTAAAATAATTATATGGCAGAATAGCAACTTGCACAGAAATGAGTTAAAGTAACTGGATAGTGACATGGCAATGATACAAATTTAATGAAAAACTGCTAAATCCAATGAATAGAAAAGGTGCAGCTGAAGCACTAAATACGAAATATCAGCAAATTCTGAATAAAGTGTAGCGATAGCATTAGTAAGAGTGAAGTTAGGACGTATTCTATTACTATTAATGGTTTGCATAGGCTAGCAACCAGCTCAACGTATGGAACAAAGTAGATAACAAAACCCAAGACCATTGTAATAACAAATCAGTTATAGAAGATATTTTGGAATCCTTTACAAAACATGAGTCTATTAAAATATAGCATATTAGACTCAAATTCATTTGAGGCTGTTATAAGTGAAATGTTTCACAAAGTTAGCTAAAAGAAAATAACAGATCTTTGTAATAACAGATCTTCAGTAAAGCCTATATCATTAATAAAATACAAAAATTCTTAAAAAGTTTTTATGAATGGATAGAATAGTTCCAGAAATATATACTAGTTCCATAAAACATAAAATTAACCTTCCTGAAATATATGTAATTAACAAAAGAAGTAGTTCTGCCTACCTAGAAATTGCATTAATAACCCCCTATGTTGTAAAACGATAAAAACTCTGTCTATTCTTTGTATAGATCTAGTTCATTATTAAACAAGCATTACAATATATTCATACCAGTTTTATTTACATCAGTATTAACAGACTTTGCTGATTATTATAAATAAATAGGAACTAGCATTCATTAAACAAAGGTATATAGAAAATATATGATTTTTTAGATTGTCAACATTTATTTAAAGTATAACAAATATATAATTCCCAGAAGTTGTCATTAGATTAACTTTGTTGTATACTAACTCTAAATATGTATTAACATAGAAAGTTATCTGTCACATGAAATATATATATACTCTAACTCAGTAACCAAATTATGGAACACATTACTCCTTGATATTAGAACTTCCCTAAACCTCAGAAAGTTCAAATTCAAATTAAAAGAATTCCTACTCAAGTCAAGTATCTCTCCCTGTTCAAAATTAAGTTAAATCCTATGCACTTTAACTTGACTCTACTTCTCCACTTTGTTTCCTCCTTATTCTTACCCCTCATCTGCCTTTATTTACCATAGCAAGCCCTTTCCCTCTCCCCCACTACTTTTTCCTCTCACTCATAATTATCTCTACTGTAATCACCTCTTGCAGAATCTCACCGACCTCTCCATTTCATACCCCTTAGTGTACACTACCTAATCACTATTCCCCTATTGTTTATTTTACCTACCTTCTACCTACTGAATCCTTAACTCTTTCACTTATGCCTGCCACTACTTCTTGCAAATGCTGATCTTTGAATTATGCTCAGTTAACCAGACTATCAACACAGTCTCTATTTATCTTAAGAATACCTTATAAGTAATCCCTAATGATGTATTTTGCACCTCTTAACATACACACTTTCCATTATACATTGTTCTACTTCCATGAAAATATGTATGCATCCAGATATGATAATTAATATATATGTGTAAAATGCAACCATATTCAGTATACATATTAATCTTTCTTGCAGATTGTATCTACATGGATCTTATGAGTGCCATTTTATGCTGATTTTGTATCCTGCTGAGTACTATGCTAAAGTTATTTTCCTGTCTCTTTGTTTTATTTGGGGCATAGTGTTTACTCATTATTGTAAAAGTTATTTTTTTTCTTCTTTGTATTAACAGCTTTTCTCTCCAATTGCCTGACAGGTCATTTGCCCGACAGTTCATTTGCCTGACAGTTCATTTGCCCAACAATTAGAAAAAGACAAATAAAAGGTATATGCCCCTTTCCCCACAGTAGTGCAATCCTGGAGTTAGAATATATAGTTGGGGGGGGGGGGCAAAGCTCTCCCACCTATTTTGGTTTTAGTGAACTATAAAAAAACAAAGTGGACAATATAAAACCAAAGTAGGTGGGGGACTTCGTCCCCACACACCCCAAAGTGGGGGGCTGTGCCCTCCACCCCCAAGTATATATTCTAACCCCAGGATCGTACTACTGTGGGGAGCAGGACATATACCTTTTATTTGCCTTTTTCTAATTGTCGGCCAAATGAACTGTCAGGCAATTGGGCTGCCTGAAATTTCTGTCAGACAAATGGACCGTCAGGCAAATGAAGGTGATCTATGACCTCCTAGGATGTACAGCATAGCATTCAGTCATCATATTAGGACATGGAATAATGAGGGTATGGGTTTCCCTGATGTTACATCCTATATTACAGCATTAAGTCTCAACGGCAGCTCACTGGGTATGTGTTTCTTTCACAGAGAAATTGAAAGAAATGCATGGAAATTTGTAAGTCAATATTAAAGTATTATAACTAAAGTAGCATGTTTTATGAATAATTGCATACAGAATGCTGTCACATTAAAAATGAAATTTATATAGATTAATTCCATACTAAAGTCTTACAAATTTTCATCTACAGACCCACTAGTTTACAATATTTGTATTTCTTTTAACACAGAACCTGTAAAAATATTAATGTTGAGAACATTCATACCAAAGGGTAAAAAGGTCACAGAAATAAACCATTTTGTAAAAACGGCAAAAAAGACCCATCTTCACTGTATAATATCTTAAACCTCCTATAGTGGAAGTCCATGGAATTTACACAAATGACCCCTTAGGGACATATTTGTGTTTCAGCTACATGGCTTCTGAATGTCCGTGATGTTTTATTTTTACCTTTTGAAGTCATTATTGGTAAAATCATGCCAGTAAAGCCAAACCCCGCTAGACATAGACATGCCATGTTTCACCCTTTTTCTGAACTCATTAGTATATCATAAGTGGGTTGTTTGGCCATGCTTAAGAAACACAGAGATTAAAACCAAGCTTAATGTCCATAACATTAGAGTGAATGCAAAATAGCCCAAAACATCCAAATCAAAAGGTAAAAAGGTCATACAGACAAAATATTTATCAAAAACCACAAGAAATACCCAAAAAGGCTAAAGTCTTCACTGTGTAATATCTTATGCCTGCTGTAGTACAGCCCCATGAACTTTATGCAGATGGCCCTTTAAGGACATACCAGCCAACTGGACCTATTTGGCCCAATATGGCCCCACTTCCTTTGGGGGCCCAAAGAAGGCTAAAAAAGTTGATAGACTTACAGGGTTTGCATTAGCATGAACTTTCTGGAGGCTGGTATGTCTGAAAATCAAAAGCCTGCTATTATTTTCTAACTTCAGTCTTAAGTGATTTGCCAGAAAACTAAAATTTTATGAGAAAACCAAAAATATGAGTCAATAATCTGGACATGCTGTGAAAATCTGGACAGTTGAGAGCTGCCCTGGGCAGCACACTCATTTGGTGCCCCTCCTCTGCTTATAAGTGACTCTGCTGGTGATCACTTAACAACACTTATAAACTGTCCAACTTTTTTAAAAAAACAACCAAAACTAAATGCACATCTTCTTAAACAAGTTTGATGAAAATGCATCTTCTCTGGTCATATAACTTAACCTGCTCTACATTACAACCACTATTCTCACTCTCAGTCTAATATTAACTATCTTGGCTTTTCTTCTTTTCAGAGTCTATGTATGATACTCCCACTACCAAAGCATAGCAAATTTATAGAAGATTGCTGAAATAATGCAACAACTTGTACATAACATCTTAAGCTAAACACTTACCAACTTCTACATATTGAATATAGGTTCTTCATCTAATTTCCTCAGAATATTAAAATAATAAGCATTTTTCTTTTTTTTTTCTTCAGAACTATGCAACATGATTTACATTTTGATTTGATGTTCAAACTGAATAATAAAAAATATGTTACAAAGAAGATTATGAACAGGTATCTGATTATAAACAATTTATTACAGGTTCAAGATAGGGATGTCAAGAAATTCACGTCAAGTAAGAACCTTGAGAACTGAATCTTGGCATCCATGTTGAGAACACATAATAAGGGTTATGATCAGTGAGATCTGCTCTGTGTACTACCAATTACTGAAAAGAAAAAAGTGTAGGGGTGCAATATGTTTTACTGGGTTTCAAAAACACTTAGCCCTGCCAAACTGACTGCAGGCAGAAATGAACTGCCTTTGTGAAGAACAATGGCCTTTTAAATTTGCTGGAGACATATTTCGGACTTTTTTTTGTTCATAAATGTGGCCAATTTCAAAGCTCTTTTATCTTCTGCCAGTGGATTTGGTTGGGTGGCACTGTCCACTCTTATTCTCTAGCATTAGCAGTGACTAGATGTGCTTAATAAGCTTTTTTTTAAACCCTTCCCCAAAATGCTGTTAAGATTGGGTCTTGAGCTAGGGAATTCTGAAAGATGCTTAACAAATTTAACTGTTTCCTGATTTTTGAAAATAATCATGGTGTTCCATGTACTATATTGTGTTATTATTGTTCTTTTTTACTAGCTTTGTAATCCCTCAGTCTGAACCTGAAACTGGTCTGTTGTGATCAGTGTTCAATCCTGCAAATATATATAATTAGTTTAGAAGTTGTCAGTCACTTGTATTGCAATCACCGAAAGACAGCTTGGAAACTGTATGTCTGTTTTTTGTATTAAATGTATTAGTTAATACTTGATACATGGAAGTTGTCAAACTGTTTTAGGTATTCAGTGTCCCTATAAGTTGATACCTAGGGCAGGTACCAGTGTGTACCTCATGACTGGGTAGTGCTCCAGATAAGTGTTGTTTAATAGTCTAGCACATGCCATGTAGTTCAAAATGTCAGCATGTCTTGTAGAATCAGATACTTCTACATATCAGGAAAAAGAGCAGCAAACCGTTCTTTATCAATGTGTCCGAACAGAATTTAAAAAAACAGAAACATCAATATCCATGCTATGGCCTTCCTTAGTCATTGCTGACACTCACATATCCGGTCAATGTCAAACATGTAAGTATACCATTCATTGGGTCTATATTAGAACATCAACAAAGCTGTTAATCAAATGGCTTTATAATCAAAAATGCTGGTAAAAGGACTCGCTTTTGTGGGGGGCTGCACCCCCCCCCCCGCTAATTATATAGACCAACTCCGAGAAGGCACTACAGTGAGGAAAGGGCAAATTTTCTGATCTTCACTGCAACACAATCTCACAAAACACACCAGCATTTTTGAGTATAAAGCCATTCGATTAACGGCTTTGTCGATGTGCTAATATAGACCCCATTCATTATGCCTTAATAACTCACAAACCTTGGTCATAGGTTATATAAAAGCAACAGGTCAACAGTTAATTTTCTTCAAGTTTTCTATCCTTTTTCTCTACATAAGCATAAATATGTCTTCTTTCCAAATATCAGGAAACATTCATCCAATAATGAAACAGTAAATGAGTAACAAGCTATTTTAACTATCGGAACTCAAACTCCATGATTTAAGTAAAACTGGATACTTTATATGCCCAAAAGTAGTTAAAAAGGGGAACCTAGTACTTTTTAATCCATTTTCTATCCTGTGCATACTGACTATAAGGCTTTGCACCCACTGCTCACATTTGTTCCCAACTAGTAGGCTGAGGATGGTCACATCATGACCAACATTCAGCAACCATGAGGGATATTCCATTTCCCAGCCTTCATTTCACCTCCAGTTGCTGACATGCATGTTTAGAGATGGCAGAGACTGTTATCCTTCCCTTGTGGTGTGCACATTAACTCACATGCAGAATGAAAGCTACTATGCAAATGTGACCTGGCTGAGCCAAGGACACATCCCAGGTCTGAACACACTGTGCTTTACACCTTTCGCCAGTAGGTGTCAGCCATACAGCAGGCTGAATTCCCTCCACCTAAGGATGGACAAGTCAGCATCAGCTGTTCCATTTCCAGCTTCTCCAGCATCCAGGTCAGTCGCCAAACTCAGGTAATCTGGGTCACAATCTTATCCTTCTGCTCCTCTTATGCAGTGAGACACCTGCCAGTTTACTGATGGCGCTGTTATCAAGTGCTGTATAATCAAACCTAAGCCACTGAGTGTCAGTGTTATTGACATTTTATTTTAGTATAGTCTTATGGCTTAACCATTATGTCATTACACTGTCAGTGGTAAGCACATTTTTGGTTTTATTTAAAAATGAAATATTAATTTACCCTCCAAGGATACATGGCCTCTGACTTATATCATTGGAATCACTGCGATGGGAGTGTGGGTACTTGTCCCTGCAAAACTCTTGTAATGGATTTTGTTTTGTCTGATTATTTTTTCTTTAATAAGTTCATTTTAGTTATATGGCAGTCCATGTAAAACAGGTCAACAAACAGCCATGTATATGTCCTTTATTTGCTCACTTGTGAAAAGTTCAATTGCATACATTTATTCAACCTCTTTATAGAGTTTTTGTGAATACAACAGGCTTCTTAAATAAAATATTATTAAAACAAACTTCAACATCCTGTAGTGTCTGAATGCACACTTTATTAGTAGAAATGGCTCTAGAATAATTTCTATATCCTTCATGATGTTATATTTCTGTCAGCCTTTATAAACTGCAGTTTTCAATCTTAATGTCTTGCTTTAACAGCATAAACACAATTAATTTACTGACATTTTTTTAAATGTATATTCAGGAGGAGTCTTGATATGCTGTTTATTTAAACTGCTTTTAACATTATGAATTAAATCCTTATCTAACAATAACAATCTGTGTTTCCTAGGGTTTAGGGTGTGAGTATAAGTAAAGGTCAGTCAGAATGCCATTTCAGACAAAAATAAGTCTAAAACAACACTGGCACATAACTTTTAAATGTATTTTACTGGGGTGAGGGGGCATGCCGGGAGCATCAGCCATGTTTTTAAGCATAATCAAAATCAGCATAACAGTTACTGTATTCATTTCCATACAACTTCACCTGAGAAGAATATTTGTGATCAATTCTGAATTTCATGTAATTGGTCTAAAACAGCTGTCCTACACCAGGTTCCTAAAATATATTCCACATAAAAATGAAAGGAAGCTTTTTATTAAAGTGGATACATAATTCTATGTTTTGTGTGCCCACTTTCATCCTACAATGCAAACCACTTATTATTAGATACAAATTATTCAACTTTGTCTAAAAATTAACTGTTTAAAGTGTGCTTATTCTTGACTTCTCACATGGGAGTAGTTGGACTGACAATTCACATTAAGAAGGCAGTGGTAAATGATCACTTAAAGTTTATTCCTCAGCTAAACATGCTGCAGAAGCTAAAAGCCAATAAAGTAAAATCATTAATCTTGTCTATAGTTAGAGCAAGTATCTTCCTTCACTGTCCCAATAATGAAGGTAACCTCACTACGGTCAAATCACCTGACAACTTATAACTAAAACCTCCCATCACAATATACTTACTATCGGGGGTGTGGCCAAGATGGCAAACTGCTAACAACACAAAGTCTTAACTCTGCTTTATTTTCTTTTTTCTGACATGATTTTATTATACAAACTTAACAAATATGTATTGTGTTATACACTTGTGAGTCTTTTAAACAATGTTGGACAACTATTTGAAAGAAAAAATAAGTTTTTATTTTTTCTTTGATTTTTTCCTGTCAGAAGTTTTACTGACTGTTGTGACAGACTAAGCCACTCAAAATGAGCTCTCAAGACAATTCTGACAAAAAGGAACTACAGTCTATAATGGGCAGTATCTGGGAGCTTCTTGTTAAATTTGATAAACTTGATGGCGCAGTGGTACAGTGGTAGCAGTGTTGCCTCACAGCAAGATGTTCTCCAGTTCGATTCTCAGATAGAGTGCCTTCTGTGTGGAGTCTGCATGTCCTCCTTGCGTTCGTGTGGGTTTCCTTCAGTTTCCTCTCATGTTTCAAAGGCATGCATCTGGAGCATTTCTCCCTGGGCCTTTGCTGAAAATTGGCTTTGTTCCAAGTCAAACTTTCCCAGTTAACAAATGTTAAAGAAATAAAGAAAAGATCAAAATGGACAACATAAAAGAAGATTCCAAGAAGCAAACAGAAATGATAAAAGAGATCATAAAACAATCTGTTCAGATCTCAGCAAGAGAAGACACATTAAATGACCTGCGTAGCAGAATTGCAGAGAGTGAGAATCACACAGAATTCCTGTTAAAACAAAATATTTTGCTTATGGAAAAACTAAAGGACATAGGAAGTAGATCTAGAAGAAATAAGATTAGGATATATGGAATACCAGAAAAGGAAGAAGGAGACAATATGTTGCAATTTTAACTAACTGGATGCCCAAAATTATAAATCTACCAGCAGCTCTCTCTTTTGGTATTGAGAGAGCCCATAGATCTCTTTCAACTTGTTCTTTGAAGAAAAACCTTCCAGTCCCCAGATCTATTATTGTAAAATTTCTCTCCAGCCAAGACAAGGACCTGGTACTGAATACTGTTTGGGCTAATTCTCAAATAAAAATAAATAACAACACTATCATGTTTGACAATGACTATACTGCACCTGTTATAACCCAAAGGAAAGCATGTATTCCATTCATAAAAGACTTAAAGAAGCCAAACATTAAAGCTCAACTAATTTTTCCCACCAGAATTAGGATCTTTTTACAAGAAGGTCAGAAAACTTTTAATTCTCTGGAAGATGCAGTGGACTTTTCTCAGATGAAGAAACATTTTGATCAATCAGAAAATATAGAATGAGCTCTTGTCAGCTTGAAGAGACAAGCAACAAGAAATGGCTGGTCTTCAAAGGACAAAATAGTAAAAAAAAAAATAAAGAAAAGTAATGTTGTTCTCATTTTCAATTTTGCCTAAATAGCTTTCTCACAGGTATTCAATTTTGTCATCTACTACAGTTCATCATTAAATATAAGGTAAAACAAACAAAAAATGTTTATACTTTATCAAAATACCTTTTCTATAGTATCTAAAATAGTGTATATATGTTAGTATTACTATTACTTTTAAGTTCCTTTATTATTTTATTTTAATTCTCTGTAACATTATTTTTAAACATAGAAACTAGTGTGTATGTGGTGGGTATGTATTGACAGTATCTGAGACAGTTTGTATGTGTATATATATATATATATATATATATATATATATATATATATATATATACACACACACACATACATACATATATTAATATTACAATCTCATTTCATTTAAATCCTCTCAAACAGTATTACAGTATTTTCAAACATAGACAGTAGTGTGTATGTGTGTGGGGGTGAATATTAACATGTTTAATCCACTTAATTTATATGTGCTTTCTATACATAATTTCAGTAATCTGTTTTTTATTTTTGGTTACTCTATCTGGTGAATGTGGGTGTATTTGATAAACTTTATCTATGTGAGTGGGTGTTGTGTTGAGTGGTTTTGGCTGCACGAAAATCATTTATATGCGGTGGTGGTGCTGCGGTAGCATTGCCGCCTCACAGTAAGACGTTGTCCTGTTCGATTCTCAGCTAGAGCGTCTTCTGTGTGGAGACATGCGTGAATGCAGATTGTGTGTCAGGGCTGGCAACTCGGTACGTAAAAATCTACTGCCAATCATTAGCGGGCCGGACTTCCGCTGTGGCGACCCCTAACCGGGAAAAGCTGAAAGACACAACAACTTCACTTTCTTTTAATAGGTTTAACTTGTGAGGTGTTTATTCATTACTTGGGCTCTTATTCAAAGAATCAGAGATGCTATTGATTGTTTTTTATAGTATATGCTTCTTTTCAGTCCCTTTTCCCTATTACTTATAAGTCTATTATTTTATTTAAATCCTCTCAAACATTATTTTTTAATATAGAGACCAGTGTTTATGTGTGGGGGGTGTGGATCTATATCACTTCATTGAATGGCTATTCAGCAAACAGCCATTCATCTAACACCTATTAATCAAAGCTGATCTTCATCGAACAGTGAATTTTAAGTAGGGCAAACAAGAGGTTGGCCAACCAAGTGATCACAAAAAAAAATAAATAAATAAAATTTAAAATCTGCCAAGGTGGGTGGTTAGCCCACCACACCCCCAATGTGGAGGGCTGCGCCCTCCCGCACACTCGTAAATATACCAACTCCAAGACCACACTACAGCAGGGAAAAGGACAAATTCCAAACAGTGACCAACTGCTGGTTTGCCCTCGTTAAAAATCGCCATTCGATGAAGAGTGACTTTGATAAATAGGTGTTTGATGAAAGGCAGTTCGATGAATAGCCATTTGATGAAATAATATAGACCCGGGGGGGTGTATATTCACATATTTAACTAATCCACTTAAATTATATATACTTCCTATACATAATTTCAAGTAATCTGTTTTTTTTATTTTTGGTTATTCTAGCTGGTGAATGTGGGTGCATGTGATAAGCTTTATCTCTGTGCATTGGGTGTTGTGTTGAGTGTTTCTGGTTGCATGAATATTATTTATATACATTACTTCATAGGTGTTCATAGGTGTTTACTAGGCTAACAACCATAGGGTTGCCACCTTTTCAAATGGCCAAAGTGGGACATTTTCGGGACACACAACCATAAGAGCCTTTTTACGCCTAGCCATGCATTCCAAATCTCTGACAAGTTTTTATACCCTTGATAAGTGTAAGCAGGGGCCTGGGAGATGAAACATTTGCAGGTTGCCTGTGTCCATTACAGATATATGTGCCAAACCAGGGATGAATTTCCTGTTCCCCATCCAATTGTCCAAGTTGCACTTGAATTGGGTTAGGGAGGTACTCTGCTTCAAATGGATTGGGAGCCTGTTCTATACATGGCTCCCATCTGCTTTCTTTTAATAGGTTTAACTTGTGTGGTATTTGTCCTTACTTGGGCTCTTATTCAAAGAATTAGAGATGCTATTGACTGTTTTTTATAGTAACTGCTTCTTTTCAGTCCCTTTCCCCACCTAGTGTTAGTTAAATTGCTTTAGAATGTTTTTTTTTCACATACCTTAAGTTGTTTTTGAACTTATAACAGTCTAGATTCCATGTTCAAGTTGCCTGTGCTGCAGGAAATACATTTTGAAGTTTAACCCTCATGTAAAGGAAGTATGCCGCGGTGGTACAGTGGTAGCATTGTTACCTCACAGCAAGAGGTTCTCCCATTCGATTCTCAGCTTGGCTTGGGAGTGCTTTCTGTGCGGAGTCTGCATGTCCTCCCAGCGGTTGGGTAGCGTTCTAAAGACATGCATGTGTAAATGGGCGTGCCTTCGCTGAAGGTTGGGTGTCGAGCTGGCACCTCTGGGTTTTGTAAAAATCTACTGACAATCATTAGCGGACCGGAGTTCCGCTGTGGCGACCCCTCACCGGGAAAAAGCCGAAAGACAAACAAACAACCCTCATGTAAAGGAAGTGAACTTTAAGAGAAAAAATGAGCAGCAGAAACACAAAAATGGACAATTTAAACATAATTTGGTTAATTTTAAAACATATCCATGTAATTTGTATGCTCATTATCTTTTATGAATAATGAAAAGAAGAAAAGGAAAGAATAATGCAGTGGGGAGAAGAAAAAGAAGATATTTGCAGGCTTAAAGACACCCGGTACTAATCTCTGTTTAGTGACATCTTGTGGTCAGCCTAAGTATAGTTCATTGAAAGTTGTATCCTTTATATAAGTACAGTGTAAATATAATATACTCATGCAGCAGATCATCACAGTTTAGAAGAATATGTCATTTATAGTGATGAAAATGATTGTTTAAAACAATATTATTGATTTTAATGTGTCATAAAAGAAGCTAAAAACTAATATAACTTTAATAATAATGAATTAGTCAGTTACCACTATGCAGAATACTTCTGATAAACAAAAAAACACCTACTGCAGTAATGGTCTGATAAACAAAAAAAGTACCTATTAAGTAATGGAATTTCCTGTACAGTTTCTCTGGTTCTGTAACATGCTACCTGTTATATTGTACACACAAATATTTGCACACTGTCAGACTGGATTTTTGATTATTCAGTCTAAACATTTCAGGCCTTGGCATTGTGAGTCATGCTGATATTTTAAAAGGTTACTTTTCTTAACTGATCACTGACCTAATATATTCTTTCATATCCACATTTCATTTATGCAAGTACACACCAATAATTTTTTTGCTAGCTATATCTTATATTTCTGACATTTTCTAACATTTGCATTGTTACTGTTAAAGAGCTACCTTCTTCACAAGAATAGATAGTTTCATTAAATACGGTCTAATAAGTAAAATAACGGATCTGCTTCTTTTTTTCAAATATTTTTATTTTTCTTCTTCTCTTGTTTTGTTTGCATATTTCAATTCTAGTCATTTTACAAGCCACAGTTCAGTTACACTGTAGAAGAGTTACAGTCATATTTAGGTACATGTTGTTGCAAGAGAATTTTCAGTGTTACAACAAAATACACAATATAGATAACACTCTATATACAATATATACAGGTGCTACATAAAGTCCACTTCTGATTAATATTTGTGTCACAGTTTACATACTATTTATAACTGCTACATATGAGGTTTAGCTCAGACATATATACATAATCTAAAGATCATCCCCCGGATTTACTATTCCTCCATGCAGGACTAGCTTAGTCCTGCACGGAGGTGGCCGTTTAGGAGCAGGATGGCAGAGCGCCATGCATAGCAATGAGGTGTGCTGCCTGAGCTCCTTGTCTTACATGGAGCATGTAAGAGTGCAGGGGGTGTGTCTGAGAGCAGAGCTCTCAGAATATACACCCCCCCCGCAATGAAGAACAGCAGAAAGGGGTCAGAAATGAACGAGACCGCTCATAGATGTCTGCATATCCCCACCAACAGTCCCCCTTTTGTACAATAGCAACAGTATACATAAATGCAATGAACAAACCCTTTATTTATTTATTTATTTTTATAAACATCCCATTAAAGCTAACTGTATGTCCCCCGGTGTGCCCATCGCTTAGCTACTATTAATGCAGCTTAAATGGCTGAAGAGAATAACAAGGAAGATATATGCAAATTAAGCAGCATAGCAATAGTGTAGTGGGCAGAGCATTCACCTTACAAACAGGCATTCCTGGTTTGAGTACCACTGCAGCACATTCCATGGCAAAGCACATTATGATCAATATTTATGTTGCAAAACCCACTAAATAACATATATTTATGAACTGGAGTACTGCAGTAAATGCACATGAGAGGTGTCAGTGTCATAATGAATAAAGCACTAGTAACCAGGTGAAGCACCAATAAGCAGTAGTAAGCATATTTAAGCACTAATAAGTGAGTTTAACCTCGTTTGCGCGGCGGTAAGCAATGCCTGCACTCGGTAAGTAATCCTGCAGCTAACTCTCTGTAAACAGATATAACAGCAGGTTAGCAGTGCTTACCTTTGTGCAAACCCACGCAAATAAGCTTACATATGCTCAAAAGTGCCTTAATCACTCTGTATCCAATGGCCCTTGTTCTGGTCATCAACAAAATAAACAGCCATGTAGGTCTCGAACATAGGACCCTATACACCATAGTCACAGTAGTTAACCACCAAGCCATCACAGAAGTACAGAAGAATGAGCTATCAGCAAACAAGTATTCACCATAGTAAAAACAAACTGAACCGGTGAAAGGAATCAGTATACAGACATATGTGCCTTAACCCACTACATAACATAAATATGCGAACCGAAGTACAGCAGTAAGGCCAGAAGTCAGGTGTAATTGTAATAGAGTGTTGAAGTCCCCAATAAAACACAAGGACCCCATACAGTGTACGTACATATGAATCATGGATACCAGGCATGCATATAAGGTGTAATGAATAATAACTCAATGCTAAAAAGGAATTATAATGCAAAGTCTAATGTAAGCAACACTAAGCAATGCACAGGCCAGCTTAGGAGGTGTAAGCAATGTGTAAACCAGCTAACTCAATGTGCCCACTGTTATATCCCTTTAAATAATGCCAACCCTAGGTAAGCAGGTTGGCCCATAGCTTAGCCTTTTCAAAACTGGCCAATCATGGAAAAGTGCGGGAAATCGTCTGTACCTAAACCCAAGAGGCAAGAATACATCTCATAACTGGTTGTAGCTTCCTCTTGCAGGCACAATGGCAGTACGGGGAGAAGGTGTGTGCACTTCCGGGTGCAGCGCTGGTGCATCCAGGAGTCCAAGGTCATGGCAGGACTCCTTGTCAAAGACCATGATCAGAGACTGCTGCAGAGCCAGTACCAGGGCTCCCAATATAAGTTGGAGGCCTGGGACCATCTCGCCTGCAACCTCACCAGTGCCACTGGCATATCCCGAACTGGTGAGTAGGTCAGGCATCACTTTGCCGACCTGAAGTGGCATAAGTGGGACCTCTTGGAGGAGTGGCTCCAAGAGGCTATAGCGTCAGGTCATGTTCCAGTCATGTGTAAGTATCATCTCATTATATGTGTAATAATTGCCAGGTCAGGTATATCATGGATAGGTATGGCTAAATATTCCTCTTATGTCCCCCACAGCTGCAATGGAGCGGGCTGCGAACCAGGAGGCCCACGTTAGTCACCTGGCGAGGTTGCGATGCGAGGCAGGTCAGTAATACTCATGCAATTACTGTCATAGGAAATAAAACAAGAAGTAGTAGTAAATTAATTGTCTGCATAAAACCTGTATAGTTCAAGGTGAGTACTGCATACACTAGAGATTATGGCAGGAAATTCTCATATCGTTTGCATGTCAATAAAAGTGTAATAGCCTGACAATAAAGGTCTAACTGCTGGACTGTATGTGTATACTCTGGTATCATATGATAATGTAGATTAGCAATCATGTAATAGTACTGTAGTATTAAGCACTGTTACCTACACTGTGCACCATGAATTAAATGTGTAGGTATGCCTCTATATGACAGGTGTAATCCCCAGAGGCCATTTAGTACAACTGAGAGACACATAGACAGAAAACAGGGAAAATGCAGACAACAAAACCCGAATATTGCATGCAACTGAGATGTGAACTGTCGTTTTTTTAGTACACACAGCCATGGTTTGAATTCTGCAGTGGTAGTACTCTGCATACAGAATCATACCCCACAACTGCACAGAAATGTCCAGAATGCCCAGTAAAGTGGCCCATATCTGTTGCCTATCAACCTGTCCCCCTAGGAAATCAGTGGGATGATCCCAGACGTATAGGCAGCAAAGAGGAAATACAACTGATTGACACACATCTATGAGAACAAAGCTGGCACACTAGCACCTCCACAATACCTTATGAGACTAAGAAGCCACGTATGTCCCATTTACACCCCAACTTGTCAAGCTGTGGTCAGAGTGTGTACAGTAACATAGTGAGATGTATGTGCATAATAGTAATGTGGAATCTGGTACTGTGTGCAGGAACATTCAGGTAGTGATAATAAACATTTCTCCCACAGGTCTGTCAGATACCAACACTGTGCGTTTCAGAAATACACGAATGAGACCCAGTATTGGTATGGTTTACATTGGTATTGTATGGCAGTGAGACTGATGCAGTTGCTCTGAATAATGAGGTATTACACATCACTGTCGCCCACACTGTCCTACAACATATAACTGTCTAAGAAATCTGTATAAGAGTGTTGCAATACAAGGTCAGAATGCAAAAGCACAAGGGATTAATAAGATAGAAAGCAGATAGGAGATATACAGTAATATCTATATAGTAGACACAACTGTGATAGACGATATTTAAGCTGTAGCAGACACAGCCATGGTCTGAATCCTGGGAGTGGATGTAGGCTGCAAACAGCATCTTACCCCACAACTGTACAGATGAGGACAGAATGTCCAGTATATGGGCCCATATCTGCTGCCTATCCCCCTGGTAAGCCTGTGGGATGATCCCAGATGTTTAGCCAGCAAACAGGGAATACAAGTGATTGTCAAACACCTATGAGAACAAACCTGTCACTGTAGCAGCCCCCGAAACTGTTAGGAGAGTAATATTTCAAGTATGTCCTATCTACACTCCCATGTTGTCAAGCTGTGACCAGAGTGTGTACAGTAACAGAGTGAGATGTATATGCATAATAATAATGTGTAATCTGGAAGTTTGTGTGGCAGCAGTCAGGTGTGCTAACAGACATTGCTCCCACAGATACGTCGGATACGAACACTGTGCTGAGAAATACAGACCATTATAACCTGTACTGGTACTGTTCACTCTGGTATTGTAGGGAATTGTGAGTGTTGCAGTTTCTCTGAATAATAAAGTATCACTGATCACTGTCACCCACACTGTGCTACAGAATATAACTGTGTAGGAAAGCATGTATATGTGTGTGTGAGGTCACTAAAGGTGGAAGAGGGCAATATTCTAGATATGTCCCGGTACACGAGCATGTGGTCAACACATGGCCAGAATCTGTGCAGAAAGAGTTGGATAGCTATGTCCACAACAACAACCCGGAATCTGGGAGTATGTGTAGAAACAGTTAGTGTTAAACATTCCCTCCACAGGTATACCAGGTAAGAGGTGTATAGTGCAGGTAAAACCAGATCATGTGTAACGATGATGACAGCCATATCACTGTCCAAACTAAGACTATAGGGTAGTGTAGTAAGACTTGTAAGATACAGATAACAGCACTGACTAGGAAAGTAAGTAGACTGCAGGAATATGCTAGTTGTTAATTTACATCTTTCTTCCCCCCATCATATCTCCAACAATAATCAACATACCCACCCCAACTGATATGTAATGTCACCTATATTCTGATACTGTACAATTGTTTGATAACTATATTAATGGTTCCCATGCATGTGCTATATTGAATTATTCCAACATTGGTGGCATGGTGCCATCAATGTACTTGCATGCTGTTCTTATTACCACTGTGGTCCCATATATGCATGTGTTCTGTTTGCTATGCAACGGTTCTGTATCTGGTGTTTGGGTTAATGGGAGTATCTATGCATGCTGTTATATCTAACCCTGGAATGTGTTGACTATTAGTAACCCACATATGACGATGAAATCTAAACACTATAGCACGCTTGGGAAGGCTGATCCCAGCAGACCCACCTGTCCCACCCCAGCTGGCTGTGGCACCGGGCACAAGCATGTCTGGGTCCCAACCCGGGACCTCCCTGTCCATTGGTCCTGCACCACCTTCAGGTGGAACTGCCTCAGGGGATGGGGTTCGCCCTCCCCAGAAGTGGGCGTGGACAGGTACCTATCACCCGTCGCCAGGTCAGGATCATGATACGTAGAGAGATCAACCAGCAGTTTGGTGATCTTCTACGCCAGCTCAAGGGCCGTGTGTCACAATTAGAGAGTCAGCCTCGCTCTGCAACTCAGCCCCCAGCACAGCCACCTTTGGGGCTGTGAAGGTGCAGTGGTGACTGCTCATGGGTGGGGACCTCAGTCCCACTGTTTCCACTAGGGGGCTCATGGGCTTCTGATTTCCCAACATCCCTCCCCATCAAGGTGTTTACCCCCCACATGTGTCATATACCACCCCTGTATGCATCTTGTTTGTTTTGTCTGTTAACCTACCCAACCTACCTCCACAAATATACCTACTACACCTCCCCAACATCCCACTCTCACCTGAAAAAAAAGGGCAATCTGTTCCCACAAAAAAATCTCACCCCATACATAGCTGTCCATTTTGCACACGTGTCCATTTCACACACGTGCCCACTGGACACATGTAATCCGGTCTAATTGGCATCACAACTTATTTTTGTTGTCCTCTCCCCCTCCCAGGGGTTTCAGTGCCAAAATCTACCTCCAAATTCAGTGTATATGCACAGCTGTTACTGTAGAAGGAATGGGAAGCTATGGACCTTCCCTAGACCCTTCCTGCACACCCTTGGTTATTTTCCCTACTGTCTTTCCCTCTTTGTGCCCCTTTTCTCACCACTTTCCTATCAACCCATTTTTCTTTTCCTTTAAAGAAATTAGCATGGGAGTAAGCACTTTTAAGCAGCAGTAAGCCTGTTTGCATGGGGGTAAGCAATGCCTACACAGGTTAAACAATTTAGAAGCTAACTGAGTATAAGAAACTGTAACTGGAAGTTAGCAGTGCTTACCTCCGCTCAAGCCCGCTTAGAACTGCTTTAAAGTGCCTTACTCACTCTGTATCCAATGACCCGTGTTCTGCCCAGCAACAAAACAAACAGCCTTTGCAAGGTTCGAACCCAGGACCCTGCACACCATAGCCAAAGTGATTTACCACTAAGCCATGTCAGATATGCATAACTCTGATGTTTTCAAAAACATATCATCCAGCCCAGTCATTCAACAGTACAGAGAATGTATTCCAACATTTAGATGTATGTGTGTGTGTGTGTGTGTGTGTGTAAATATATTATCTAAACAGATACAACATATCTATATATATGTAGATATACATATATATATATATATATATATATATATATATATATATATATATATATATAGAAATATATACATTTATATAAATATATATGAACATATATGCATGCAAATGCCTACATCTATAGATATGTATGTCTACATCTATATGTCTAAAT
This sequence comes from Protopterus annectens, assembly GCF_019279795.1. NCBI lineage: Eukaryota > Metazoa > Chordata > Ceratodontiformes > Protopteridae > Protopterus > Protopterus annectens. Next base: position 1,845,776,949 of record NC_056731.1, read on the forward strand.
ATATACGGTAAGTTATATATGTCAGCAGATATATATATACATATCTATAGGTATATACGGACATACATCTGTAGATAATGGGGAAATAACAAGAACATATATGTCCACATGCAATGTTAATGGGGTTGAGAGGCCCCAAACAATATACGTCTTGTATGAATAGGTATACCCCCCCCCACAGCCAAATACGTTTTCCCTGCAATACACTACCAAGTGTTGCAGATCCCATAACCAGGACCAGACACGACATGGGCATCCCTAGCATACATATACACAGACACATATATTGCAGATACAGATATACATATACATATATATATATATATATATATATATATATATATATATATATATATATATATATATGTAACTACACATACATGCTCAGAGATATGTACAGTAAGTTACATATGTAGTACGTGCACGCAATATGGAACAGCCACTATTCCTACAGTTGCCACCTTACCAACTGGAGACTGTATGAGCCACCCATACAAATGACATTCATTGCCTGCAACATATACCCACAGAGATATCAAAGGATATAAGACCACACACAGGTGTGCATAAATGGGAAAGCTTTATTTGTGTACTATTACAGTTGTACATACCATGTCATATAGCTGTTTAGACACAGACATCCATATAAACTGAGTAATGCAACTGTGAAACAGTTATACTAATACAGTAGTCTGGAAAAGTTAACAAATGTTACTGTCCAGGCCAAGGCCATCAAGTAGTACAATAGTAAAGACAGACTGGGCCACAGGATACCAAACAATCAACAGTAAGTAGTGCAGGTGTATAGTTCAGCAGCATCTATCTACACACTGTAGACAATCCCTAGGGGGTAAAGACCTCAGTTGACACAATGGGATGTAACTGTTACATAACAAGGCACAACTGACACCATCACAAGCACACTGCCAAACAGAACAGTCTGAATGGCAGGTGGCAGTAGGCCTGCATTTAACCAAGGTGGATTGTATGGTAATGTAAATCCATATACCTTAAGGCAGCTCATCCCTGATGGTCTTCAGTACTTTGGGCTTTCAGGATTCTGTAGCGCTCCCATATACATATATGTATGTATATATATATATATATATATATATATATATATATATATATATATATATATAGATGTATATATATATAGATGTATATATATATAGATATATGTATACATAGATATATGTATATGTATATATAGCCATATATGTGCATATCCTATGTGTACAGATATGCCTAGTTATGTTGGTATATATTTTTTATTTATTTTTTATTTATTTATTTATTTGTTAACCAGGAAAGTCTGACTTGGAACGAAGTCAATTTTCAGCAGAGGCCCGGGGAGAAACACTCCAGATGCATGTCTTTGTAACATATATGTAGATATCAATAACTATATGTGCATACATATCAATTCTGATATACCTACTACTGTCAATATATATGTAGATATCCATACGTATATGTGCATATGTAACTCAATTTGTATATGTGTAGACATATATTGCTCTGTATATGTATATATCTGGGTGTTTGTATATCTATGTACATATACATATCCATCTATATATGTCGATATGTATATCTGTATGTCTATATAGATATCTGGATAGGTTTCTGTACATATATCATCACCATATGTCCTACACATGGAGTGTAGCCCTACCTTAGCCCCTGTAGTCCCATCGTCGTAGTGCAAGGGGATGTCAGGTATGTATAGCAGGTATATTTATTTATTTTATTTTATTTAACATTTGTTGTGTCCGAAAAATTCACGGTTCCACCACATCTGTTTTTCTCAGCGGAGGGGGAGAATGCTCCAGAAGTCTTGTAGAGTATTGCTACTGTAATAGGGATTGTCTTCTCAGACATGGTGTGTGTGGGAGGTCACATCTGTTTTTAACATGTGTGCCATTGGCTACTGACAGACATCCTAAAAACATCATAGTACAGTACCACTGCTAGCACTTAATGCTCCTGTGGACTACAGCAGAGATAATGGCCAATATATGTGGACAGTCTGACACACTCTGGACAGCCCAAAGGTATACACATAACCCCTTAGTGCAAGACATGTGGACCAATCCTGACAATGTGGATGTTAACAGCCATGTAGATGGGTATAACATGTAACTATTGGTATACATTTGCCCCCATAGGTTATGCATTCACACATCACTGTCTGTCCTGCCACATAATAACCACTGGTAAAGAGGTGCCATGGCCACATACCACCCACTAGATATTGACATACATCTGTACAGCATGCCACTGCTCTGTCTGACATACATGACTGTTATGGTGGCCCAGCAGCAGTACATCTGGCAAGTAACTGGACATTACATCTCACTGGGTAAGTACACTAAGCTGTTAGGCATGTAACAAAGCACTGTGCAGGCTACAGGTAGACCGGCTCAACATTGACCTACATTTCCTATGGGAAATGCACATGTACCTGCACATAGATAGCAGGCTTTACAGGCTTGCCACAGCACAGAATACCATACACCTGTGTGTAAGTGTATCACCACAACCAATGGGAAACACAGCCAGAGCTACATATGGCATGCTAGCATATTATTACAGTATATGGACTATCTGTTCAACACCAACCTCATATGTGCCACCCACACACTAACCCTACATATACTGGGCTGCTACACAGTGTGATCCACTGCCTGTCTGTGGTATGGGACATGTGTGTGTATGGCCCTACAAACATGTAAGCCAATTGGGTAACATACAGTGGACCAGCATGTAACATCAGATAGAACAGGACCAAGAACAATGACATCTACCACAGTCTGTACACAGGCCAAGGTACATATTAACAATACACACACTGCCGACAATCACCATAAGTACACAGACCTCAGTACTGTACACACAACCACAGAATGTCCAGGTTATGTCATCAAATATAACCCCTACTATACATTACATGTGTAGCAGTCTGATATCTCACTGGCTTGTTATCAGATATGATGTCACTAATTATGGTGTACAGTACATATGCACCCCTTACTGCATGACATATATACAAAGGTTGTCAGGGTTGTGGCTGGAGGCACATACACAGGGCCAGTAGTGACATGTTGCTGTGATAACCTCATACATTTACTGTTGTAACAGGGTGTGTTGCACCATGTGTCCTATGAGGGATATGAAGTCAGTAACTCTCACGGCCGTCACCATCTACAGACTGCACTCCTCACACTACCTTCTGCAGTTCACAGATAGGTGCTCTGTGGGTAACATCTGAAACAAAAGGCATCACACACTGGCCAGTTTGCAGATGTCCCTACAGATGAGTGTTTCCTCATTAACATAGCACTGACATGGCAGGTATGTAAACATGTAGGACAGCCATATCCACACACATCCTGTTAAACCAACATTACTCCAAATGCAGTCTAGCAGTACTTACAGTCTGTAGTCAGGTCAGACACATCCCCCTCCTGTGTGTTATCCTGTTTCCACAGTGTATGTTGTTAGAGGTAAACCCCAATCCATCTGAGATTCTGTTTGCCAAACAACAGATTGAGTTCCTGCTCAGAGTGAATGAACGGCCCACCACCAACATGATGTTCCAGATATTGGTGTGTGTTTCCATGCAATTGGCTATGGGAATGTTACCGCAGCTGTTCCACATGCAATCAGCTAGAGGAGGGCTGCAATTCGTGCAAAGACCATCAGCTGATCCTGAGCATCACTTAAAATACACATGCTGCTGCCTAAGCAAAGCAGGTGTAAATCTCCACATCCACCAGAGAGGGAGTAAGAGAGGTAGACACAGGCACAGAAAAGCCAGGGAGGGGTGGGACAGTAAAACTTATGCATGTTTGTGTAACACACCTACCAGTATAGGGTATCTAACCCCCGATGACTATGCAGTGCTATCACATGTCCATGCAGTTATTGGATGTGCCACATAGGTTACAAGTTGGGGACCACTCAGAACGTATATGTGATGGTAAGTGACATCTGCAACAGGGATATGGTAGCTATGTGGTAGGTGTAGTACACATGCCTGCCCACATGAACAGGTGTCAGCGTCAACACAGTCACACTCTCACAGGGACACACACACATTACCACTCTTGGCAGGGCCAGGAATACAACTCATCACTAGTGAGATTGCTACACCACAGTACTGTGCAAGTATCACATGCACCACAGGGGTCATACAGAGGTTATATGTGCAAAGGGTATGTGGAGGTGTCTGACATCAGATAGCATGCTTCAGTATGCCAATGCAGGTTGTAGTGAGCATGAATGTGGTCATACGCATCATACACCACACACACAAACATGGGTGCCAGTATTGACATGCATGTGTGCACTGCTTCACGGGTGTGTTGTGGTTGACAGTGCCAGACGGCTATACAAGGCTAGGTGATGGGTATACCTTGGCATCAGGCCACATGACAATGGTCTGCATTGTGGCTCAGTGGTGTAGTGTCTGGAGTTGCCCACACAGGTGGGTATTGTATTCACCATCCAGTCACCTCGGTGACTATTGCATGTGGCCAACGCTGTGCATTGCTTGCCATGTATATGTTCCTTAGTCCATGATATGGACAGTGTCTGGGATGTGCACACCTCCCACATGCATGTACAGTAACATGTGGAACTGTATATGGGGTGTCTGGCCATGTTGTGTACACAAATTGTTATCACCAGATGTGCCAGTCCTGGCCTCATGTGGGGGGAACTGTTCATGGACAGCAGATTTGCCCTGCACCTACACTGATAGCATGAAACTGGCATTTCCTGGTGTCAGTGGTATCTGTCCATACAGTACGCAGGGTACTACCTACATAGTGGCTGTTGCCTAGGCAAGTGTGTGTGTGTGTGTGTGTGTGTGTGTGTGTGTGTGTGTGTGTGTGTGTGTGTGTGTGTGTGTGTGTGTATGAGACATGGGTTGAGAGAGTACCCTGGGTAATACAAGGGTTGCTAACGTTGTTCATCTGGCATTGATGTCACATTTAGGGGTATGGATTTGCACCCCCGCCTCTTGGCTATTTCACATCTGTTATCCCTGTATGGTGGACATTGTGATATACACTTGGCCCACCATATAAGAAGTTTGCAAAACCCACTCCACATTGAGTACAGTTGTTACACACTCACACAGGATAAGAATGACAAACATAGACACACAGACACACACCTGTAATGTCTGGGATTAGAACTCCTATCTAATTAGGATAGTTCACTATAGCACTACGCTGTTATAGGACGCGCCACGGAGATTACAGGAGTTCTCTTTCCCCAAAGGTGTATTTCACAGTGAATGACATCAGCAGGATTGCAAAGTAGGGCATTTGAATTGTAGTGAGTGTGACTAGCCTAAAATGCATTGCTCCCTACACAAACATAGAAACACACACAAAACATCCACAACTGCCATGTGTGGGGATAGAACTCCTACCAGAGTTCTATATCACACTACAGCATGATTCGGTTATAGGATGCACCACAGAGATCACTGGAGTGCCCATTCCCCAAAGGTGTATTTCACAGTGAATGACATCAGCAGGATTGCCAAAGTAGGGCATTTGAATTGTAGTGAGCGTGACTAGCCTAAAATGGTTTGCTCTCTACACACACAATTGCCAAGTCTGGGATTAGAACCCCCACCTAACTAATTTATCACACTACAGCAGCACACAGTCATAGGATGAGCTAAGGAGATTACTGGTCTACAACCTTCCCAGAGGTGTATTTCCAGGTGGATGACATCAGCAGCCTTGCCAAAGTAGAGCATTTGAATTGTAGGGTGTGTGACTACCCTGAAAAGCATTGCTCTCTACACAGAGTCGGACAAACACACACACTTGCCAAGTCTGGGATTAGAACTCCTACTTAACTATTTTATCACACTACAGCAGGACGCAGTTATGGAACATGCTATGGAGCTTACTGGACTACAACTTTCCCAGAGGTGTATTTCTAGGTGGATGACATCAACAGCCTCAACAAAGTACAGCATTTGAATTGTAGGGAGTGTGACTACCCTAAAAAGCATTGCTCTCTACACATAATCGGACAGACACACACTTGCCAAGTCTGGGATTAGAACTCCTACCTAACTATTTTATCACATTACAGCAGTACGCAGTTATGGCACATGCTACGGAGATTACTGGGCTACAACCTTCCCAGAGATGTATTTCTAGGTGGATGACATCAGCAGCCTTACAAAAGTAGAGCATTTGAAGTACACACACACACACACACACACACACACACACACACACACACACACACACACACACACACACACACACACAGTTGCGATGTCTGGGATTGGAACTCTTACCTAACTAGTTTATCACACGACAGCAGTACACAGTTGTAGTAGGCACCATGGAGATTACTGGGCTCCAACTCTCCTAAAGGTGTGTTTCATAGTGTATGACCTCAGCAAGCTTGTCATAGTAGGGCTATGGGGAGGGCAGTGTGTATGCATGGGCCATAACCCATTCATCTAGAGGTTGACACACCACATGCGGGCTCACACAGGGTCAGATTTCACAGGTATGTGTATACAGCTGCTAGATGACTACTTCCTTGTACAGTCATGTTGCACAGCTAGCACATGCACCACATAGTCTGTAATGCTGACAGATACCTGTGGCTAGTATCTACAGTGTGACATCTGAACCTCATGTGGTTGTGGACCCTTGGCTGTGTGCTGGGTGGGACAGGCCTGGATGGCTCCTTGTCACAGTCACCCTCTTCCACACATCTATGTACATCTACCTTTGGCTTATTATAGTGTGTTGTCCTTAGACATATGTCTGTATTCCTATCCACTGTGTGCAAAGCATGTGTGGTGCATACTGCACTAACATTTGCGACTGTCAGATATGTCTGGTCCACTGGTGTTTGCAGACATGGCCTTCATGTGTTTAAGTGTGTGAGCATGCCCAGTATGACCTTTCAGTATATTGTTGACTGACATTGCCTTAACTTCTCTAAGTGTGTGAGCATGCCCTGTATGCCCATCTGTACTGAATGTGTGGATCGAGTCCAGGTAGTTTGTACTGCAGTGCTGACCTTTGTGTTGTACACCTACAGGTAGTATACTGTTTCTGCAGGGTATCCATCGATCATTTGGAATTGACTGTTACTACATTTCTACATAAGATGGGGGGCACACCTGACTATTTCTACATGTCTACACAGAATTGGGGGGGTACACCTGACTGTTACTACATTTCTATGCAGGATGGGGGGACACACCTGACTATTTCTACATTTCTACGCAGGATTGGAGGGCACACCTGACTGTTGCTACATTTTTACGTAGGATGGGGGGCACACCTGACTATTTCGACATTTCTACACAGGATTGGGGGGGCACACCTGACTGTTATTACATTACTACATAGGATGGGCACACCTGACACTTGTACACATTTGCTATGACTGTACTGGTATGTCAGGTACTCCATTTCATTCTATATTCTTACCTATCATGCTAACTACAGGCATACCAGTGTACTACAGATCTTAGTTTTGATTTACCTACATATTAGTTTCTGACTTCCTACCCTTCAAAACTAATGTCCCACTGCCTGACCTGCTGTAGTCTGTCTGTGTAGGCCTGGGGGGGTTACCCATAGGCATCATTCAGAGGCCATAGCACAGCCTTTGTTTGTGTCTGTCTACACCTGTCCTGCTGGCTGTGACTGTTGTTGGGTATGTGAACCACCCTGACTGGCATGTGTGAGTTACTTACCTTGTGGGTGTCCCAGTATTGAGGATGGTGCTGCAGGGCTGCCTATGTCAGATGCACATAGTAGACTCTCTACACATGGTTGAGCACAGGTAGTGTAATGTTTGGTATCCCTTTTACTGTATGTGAGAGTCAGAGAGAGGTGTTATTCCCTGGGTCCCTCCTGTGTCAGCGTATGTACTATGCATTGCCTCTTTGCCAAGGCCAGGGCATACTGGGCACGCCTCCTTCTGCCTACTGGGACAGGCTCAGGTTGTTCCTCCTCCGAGTCACTCTGTGCCTGTGCAAGCATTGGCAATGGTGGGGGGCTGTGTGACCCTGCCCTGTGCTGTTCCTGCTGCAGCTGTTTCCGCAGGATCATGTTGTGTAGCATGGCACATATGAGGACAATTTGGGTACATGTAGCTGGTGACTATTGCAAGGCTCCACCAGATGTGTCCAGGCACCAGAATCATGACTTGAGCATCCCAAACACACGATCTACAATAATTCTGGTCTGTGCATGTGCCTCATTATAGAGTTCTTGTTCTGGTGTGTGCATTTCTGACGGGTATCATCAGCCACGGCTCCAGTGCATATCCAGCTTCCCCCACTAGGTGACCATGAGGGATGTTCCCATTAGCAAATCTCTGGTACAGCTGCATCAGATTCCAGATGTAGGAATCGTGATAGCTTCCAGGGCAGCCAGCACACACATTCATTATTATGCCCTGGGCATCGCACACAACCTGGCAGTTAATGGAGGGGAAACCCTTGCGGTTGATGTTGACCCTACACCGCTCACTGGGTGGTGCTTTGATGCATATGTGCGTGCAGTGTATAGCACCGACTACCTCAGGGTATTCTGCTATTTAGTGGAACAGTTGGATATTGCTGGCCAACACCTCACAGGTGTTGGGGAAATATACGTGCTCACCGACATGTGCTGACACGGCATCCAGGAACTGGTGGAGTACCCTGGATGCTGATGCCTGTAAGATCCCTATCATATCCCCAGTTGGCCTCTGGAAGGTACCTGTAGCTAATATTCTTTGGCCTACACATACCTTGGTATCCACTAGGATGCGTTTCCCTCTGTTATTTCTGTGTGTGAGGCGTGGCCAGCACAGCTCAACAATTTGCTGTGGGAGGTCCCTGTCCACCCTATAGTGCTCCACTATCTCCAGCTCATGTAGCCCCTGGTAGGTTACCCTGGGTATGTACACTCTTCTCCGTCTCCTCACTGTGGGTTGGTCAACAGCATTCATATCCTCACCACCCTCAGCCTCTTCCAAAAGTTATTGTATGATAGCTATTGCAGCCCCTATCATTTTGCTGTTATGAGTGTTAAAAGTTCCCCGCTTGTTTACACCAGTGGTGTAGAGTGTGGGAAAACCAGAGGAGAAGGTGTTTGCATAGTTTATAGTAGTGTTCTGGGCAGGGCTGGTCTGCTGCCTGTGTAATTGGGTGATTCTGAAACATTTCAACTGCCAGCTATGCTGGTTCTCCTAGACTACCTTCCTTCTTCTGTTTTCCCTTCCCATTGCCTTCCTGTTTAAGCCCAGGGGTGCTCTGGGCAAACAGAGTGCTCAAATGTGCACAGAGCTGCTATTTTCTGGTTTAACATTTTTTTTAAACCTTTAAAACCCAGTGTGCAGCACGCACACCTGCTTAGGCAATGTACAGAGTGCTAGGCAGAGTCAGACACACCCCCTTGCTTAGCTGTGCTTAGCTAGGAGAAAACCTGAGCCACTGGGCTCCAATCCGCTTACAGTATGCCTGACACCCCCCCCCCGTGATGTCAGCTAACTCCTAGGCATGCACCAAGCTATTCCTACTCTTACACTGTTGGGACCTGACTAGCACACTGGGGAAAACTTGGATTCACTATAATTCCCCTCATTTGTATAGTATTGCCTGCTAATGCATAGTTACATGTCTCACAATGAGCCTCCCCCCTTAGCAACCACTACTCACTGGCCATGTTGTCTTCTGCCTGCCATTGACTTGAATGGCAAAATAGTGATTTTAGTTAGAATGCTTATTTTAGGTTTATTTTGTTATTTCCCCTGATCCCGTTTGCATGCCGCTGCTCCATGCTTAAACAGCCAAGATCAGCTAAAAAAAAATAAAAGTTGATTTTTTTATTTTTTATGTTGTTTGCAATGCCAATGGACTTATACTTGGCCACTGGCATGCTTCCTGGCTGATATGCAGCCTTTATTTGGAGCTGTCATGGCTCCGTTTTGGATTTTGCAGAAATGTACTCGGTTACTAACCAAGTACATTTCTGCAGATCGCACTAGTCCTGCACGGATGGTTGCAAGCTTCCTGGATCACAAATTCACCTCATTTACATGGATTTCTCCTGCAAATGGGGTGATTTGCATACAGGGGCTTACTCCATGCAGGACTAGTGCAGGAGCGCTCGTGCATGCCCCTGCAGGCTGTTCCTGGATCCCACGGCAGACATATTGCCTGCTAGAGCTCCTGCACTAATCCCACACGCCGTGTAAGGCATGCAGAATCCGGGGGTATGTCTTATGCCCAACCACCAAAAAAAAAAAATAAAATGAAATAAAACAACAGGCTACTGATCCACAAAATTATACTTCTCTTTAGCACCTTGGCTCAACAGCCTTCAAGGATTCATATGTCTTATGCCCTCTTCAGTTTACATTCACACTAATTTGTCTTTTCTCAGGTATCTATTCTTTTAAGATATAATCAAGGATATAAATTATCTGCTTCTTGCAACAGACAGTGGCACACCTAAAGGTTAATCTCATTAAATTAAGTATATATAAATATAGACCATGGGTGATCCATAAATAATGGATCGAGACTGTTGGTGGAATACAAAATACTTACAAATGCATAGCATGAATGAAGCTGATAGCATAGTAAACACAGAATGACATGTGCCATACATAACATCTGAAAGTGTATTAAAATATTATTCTACAGAGCTATTACTCATCTGAAAGTTGGTATGATACAGATGAAGCAACCGTTCTTAATTAAATGATGCTACATTGCAATTCTATATACATAAGGAAATAAGCATGCAAAAACACACTCAAATTGAAATACATATTTACACAGACCACATGTGTCTATTCATAAGTAAGTGGTCTACAGATGTAGTTACACAAGGCATAATCAACTGCCTACAAAAACTAAATACTCCCATAAACATTTGGTATTACTTCATTATACAATTGTCCCAGTGCTTTCCTTGAAATGCAGTTGGGAAATCTAACACCTGATGTGATGCCCAAAAGAGCTGTGCAATGCTGGAAAGGTTAAACAGGGAACAATTCATTACTAAAATGCAAATTAAAACAAGCATGCAGGAAGCTAGCATATGTTATATGGGATAAAATATGGTGGGTCTATATCAGTCTGTCGAAACGGCTGACGATCGAACACCAGATGTTCGAACTGTGAAGTTCGAACACTGATTATTGCGAAGCCACAGAACACCAAATTCTTTCGCAGTGAAAGAATTTGGTGGGCCATTTCTGTAGCTTCAGGATTATCAGGACTGTGGTGGGAAGTTACGGGTCGGGTTCAGGTAAGTGTGCGATTGTGTGGACGTTAGGGTTAGGGCGCAGGTTAGGTGAGTTAGGGTTAGGGCGTGGGTGAGGTGGGTGTGTGTGATAGTGACAGACTTTAGGGTTAGGGCGGGATAGGTGAGTTAGGGTTAGGGCACAGGTCAGGTGAGTGTGCGATAGTGACATACCTTAGGGTTAAGGTTTGGGTTAAGGTAAGTGGATAGATAGTAGTGTATGTACAGTTTAGTGTAGGGTTAGATGTAGGATTTTAAGTGTTTGTGTGTGGATTGCTGTTTTATTGGTGTGCTTGTGTTGTGTGTGTATTTCTTGGACCAGCGATTATTTTCCTTGGGAAAAAAATTACTGTTCTAAGACTTCGATGTTTTTGTACTTCGTGGTTAGAAGTTCGAACATATGGTGTTCAGACTTCAGCCATTTCGGAGAACTGATATAGACCCAAATATGGTTCACACCTCTGCATACTGGTTGCTATAAATTTTTTTTTTATACAAAATAATTTTTACAGACATTTGACTGGAAACAATTAACAGTGATTATAAACTTGCTCTGAGAGAAATATATTGATTTGACTTCTATTGGATATTAATTTGCATATAACAGCATTTATAAACATTAGTGTACTTACACATTAATATAGCTGTCTTCTGCGCTATATGAAACAGTTTAGAGGAGAAGATGCTTAAAATATCTCAATCTGCTCAACATCTATTGCCTTAATTATTGGAAAATAATATTAATGAGCAGATTTAACTCTTCAAAATGTTCTGCATTTGTTAGTGAAATATGTACTTTTATTTTATACTAAACTGACTATTAGATCATTTCAAGTATTCTTCATCTCATATTGGTATGATGAATACAAAAGTTTGATTTGCACATTTCAGAATATGGCAATGAAAAGTACTATAAGCAAAATTTTAAGTACATGAGACTTAAAATATAATCATAAAAGAATGCTTCCTGTACAGAAATTAGATGTTAAATCTATATTCCAAGTACTACAGGTATTGAAAGTAACATACATACATTCATAATACAACTTTTACTTATAACACTCACTCATTTGTATATGTACTCTCATGCTTATAGAACATATTCACTCTCTTTACTGTTAATATACATATCAAGCATCTACTCATAATTTACAAATGCATACACACAGTTATATGTATGCACGTCCATGTAAATATATTATGCATATATAAGCACATACAATATACACAAATATGTAATTTTAAATTGTAGCACTTTTTAATTATACTTTCATATTCTATTTCACCTTTTTTACCCATGTTATTAAATAAGTTTTTAAAGTTTTGAGATGCATGATCTTGATATGTATTGGTGTTGTTATCTCTATAGATTAATGTGTCATAGGTGTTGTCAATTTTATTTATTTTCTTCATATAAATGCTTAAATACTAGGCTACTTATAGTATTTTCTATAGTATAATTAATTAGAAGAATTGACTATATAACATGTCTTGATCAAAGAGAGAAATTTGAAATGAATTATTTCTGGGATATTTTTGATATATTCAGAAATACATAATATCATGCATTATTAACATTTCCAACTTTATATTTCTATGATCTTAAATAGTAATATTTCTCAAATTAAAACTTTATATTGTTTTTCATTTTAACTGACTTGAGTGTGCTCTAAATAGTTATAATTAATAATATTGTTTTACATTAAGAAGCAGTAGCAGCTGTTTAGCTTAGTGACACTGGGATGGGGCTGGACTGGTCTGTGTGTGATTTGTATGATTATATTATCAAATCACGGAATTTTCATTCCATGATGGGAAGTTTCAAATGTATATAAGTTTGAAATTTTGATTTTGTTTTTTTGCAACTGTCCATAACAATTATTAGTACGTGGTTATTATATTTTAAGTTACATTATCTTAAATCAGTGCATTTACATGTTCGTTTGAATGCTGACATATAATTGTCTCACATTAAACATCAATGGGCTTAATAATCCGTTGAAGAGGAGTAACTTAAATATTTAAAACTGCATAAAGCTCTCATAATTTTCTTACAAGAAATGCATTTGTTATCTGAAGATGTAGCTATAGTCATGTTAAAAGATTATTCACCTCTTGTGAGCTCTCATTTTAAATCAAAAAGGAGAGGCACTCTTATTCTTTGGAGAAATTCATTACCTATGCCTAAAATATTAAATACCTATTCATATAAAAATGGCATTTTTGCATTTAGTACCAATAGAAATTAACAAAAAATCTTATACTTTTGTGAATTCTTACTGGATACCTGGAACTGGGGCCAAAGTAGCTAGAAATATTTGGATATTATAACCTTATATACAAAAGGTGAACTGATTATTGCAGGAGATTTTAACTGTATTCATTCTAGTGAAGACACGCCTACTGACAAGGTTCTTAATCTATCCTCAGTAGCTAAACACTTAGATTATTTTATTAATTCTCATCATTTGAGAGATACCTATGATATTAGATCAAATAATTCTCTTAACTTTACACATTCTTGTAGAATTGGCACCCAGACAAACACTGATAACATTTTAACTTCTAGTAGTTTATTTACTAAAACTGAAGATGTACTGATAACTTCATGTCCTTTATCTGACTAAAGTGTTATTACATTTATGTTAACATTAAAGTCAAGTAATCTGATTTACTATCAGGGAATCCCTGCTTATATAGTAAAATGAAAAGACTTTCAGGAATGGTGTCTAAAAGAAATAGATCAATAAACTGAAATGAATAATAATGGAGAAGTTTCAGAAGTAATTCTCTGGGATTATTTAAAAGTGTATCTATAGGGAAGAATTAAAAATGGGTACATATGCAAAAAAGAGTGGGATAAGGAGTTGATGTCTTTGGAGTCTAATATAGATAAACTGAAATCCAATTTAAAACCTAATGACAAGTCAGCAAATGCCGAGTTTAAATATTAAATCAGAAATATCTTGATGTACTTCATCATATATCAATAAATCTGAAAAAAAATTAATTACAAACTTACTCAATAAACTCAAAAAGCTTACACATGCTGGCTGTTAGATCTAAGAAAATAAATACTAATCATATTAAAGAAATAATATCCAATCAAGGTGATAAAAATAAAAAGTGACTAATTTAAAAGACATGCTAGAATGCTTTACAAACTATTACAAAGAACTTAATAACAAAGAGACAGATTTAGGAATCAACATAACTGATGACTTTTTGAAGGACAATATAAGGTTTAAATTAACCAAAGAACAAAGATCCAATATTGATAAGCCATTCTCTTTTAAGGAGTTAAAAGATCAAATTAATAATAGTAAAGCAAATAAAGCCCCTGGTCTTGATGGTATAATCCCAGAATTATACAAATTATTCCCAGCAAATATTTTACATATCCTTTTAAAAGTTTTTGAACAAGTTAAACATATGTCAACCATTCCCCCTCCTGGAAATATTCCCTGATATCTCCTATCCTGAAACCGAATAAAGATTCTAACTTATGTTCTTACCATCCTATTTCATTATTAAATTTAGATTATAAAATATTTATGTATATTCTTGGAAAAAAGATTGAATCTTATTATGCCAGGATTAATAAATGATTATCAGACTGGCTTTGGTTTTATACTACAGAGAAATATTCAGGATAACATACTTAGGCTTAACACTATAATAGATCTGGCTAATAAAAAAAAAGAACTAAATATAATTATAAGTCTAGATATAAGTAAGGATTTTGATTCAATTAGTTAGAATTATTAGTTCAATGCACTTAAACAATATGAATTTTTCCTAGATTTTATAAATCTTATAACTAATCTATATAGTAATTCATTCTCTTTTATTAAAATTGGCTCTTTTCTTTCTAGCACTTTCAAAATATGAAAAGGAGCAAAATAGGGCTGTTCATTGTCACCTTTATTATTTGATCTAGCCATTGAACCTTTTGCAAACTTTATTAGCTCTAATAGCAAAATTCAGTGATTCTCAATAGATGAAAGTTATTCCTGTAAAATTTTATTATTTGCAGATTACATTTTAATAACAAATGGTAATGTTGAAGTGTCAATAAAAAAGTTAACTAAGTCTATTAATTACTTTGAAAAAGTGTCAGGTTTAATGTTTTTAGAAAGTTACTTATTAATAAAAAGTTAATAATTATTTAAGAAACTATGAGAATTATATTTGGGACAATTCACAAATGAATTATCTTGGAATTATAATTAAATGTACTGTAAAAGACTCACTAGCAGTAAATTATAGTAATTTAATACACACTGTTACTAAAATAATTATTAATTTGAACATTTTTTTTACAATGGAAGATAGACTTTCTTTAATAAAAATGATAATCCAACCAAAGTACTTTTCTATCTACAATAAATAATTATTGTCCCTCCTAAAAAATCTTTAAGAAATTAAACCCTACTCTTCTTAATTTTCTCTAGTTTCCCAATAAACTAAGAATATCCTTTGATTGGAATGTTAAAAGTTGGCAAGAAGGTGGATTAAGTTTTTCGAATGTTGAATTATATGCAAAATCCATCATTCTCAATTTAATATCTCTATGGTTAAATTCCTCCTATCAATCCACTTGGAAATCCATTCATGAATGATTAATAAATAGTAACAGTTATGTTGTAGAATCTTTCTCTAAATTTGGAATTAATACATTTTACTGGATCTTGAAAGACTTATGTTTAAATGAAAACAAAATACTATTCCTCTTTCTTCACTGATTACATCCTTACACATTTTAAAAGACTCATGAATTCTAATTATATAATTAAAGATTTATTGTTTTTATTGTTATCTATATCACATACTATGGGTTGTCTGGGAACTGTTAATGTAAACAAAATGCTAACCTTAGAGATACAAATTTAATCTTTGGCATCAATTCTTAATCAGAATCACATAAAAATACATTAGTGATAAATTCAAAATCCCCCTGGGTTTTCAAATATAACATATTCCAAAGATACTTGTTTTTTTTTTTACTCAATAGTAACTCAAATAAGAATAAATCCTATATAACAATAGTTTATAAAATAATAAGAGAAATGTTTGGTTCTTCAGATTCATTATTTTGGAATTACTCAACTAAGATTATGAGCAGGCCTTTTCTGATGAAGATAAATGCTTAATTCTTAAATCTGCAGGAAAATCTATTTCTCTTTATTGGAAAATATATACATGGAGATTTCTTCACAGAGCTTTTTTAACTCCACATAAAGTGGCTTTACTATATAAGTATGGGAAAATAATTTTTGGAGGTGTAATGAAGTCTCTAACACACATTGGTTTCATATGATATTGTATTGTAAAATAGTAAATCATTTTTGGGTTAAATTTAGAAATTTTGCCCAAGCTTTGTGAAGAAATAATTGTATGATTTCTAAATCCTTGATTTATTTAATGTTTCAGTTCCAGATTCCATTCCTAGGGTGCAGGTGCCTCCCCTTTGGTCCATTTTAGCTATAGCAAGAAAAATAGTCACAAAGAACTGGAAATGTAAAACTACTCTGTTTTTCACTGAATTCATTAATTTATCAAAAATGTATGTAAAAAAAGAATTGCCAACTGCCAAAATGAGAACTCTGAATATTACTCACCAGTTTAGATTTTGGTCAAAATTAAGTGGTTTACTTGAAAAACATTGATTTAGTTTTCTATGTTTGAATTTGTTGTGGACATCTGTAAATAGTCATGTTTTTGTGCTATTTATCTTTAAATAATTTTGTACAATCTATGTTTTAAAGTTAATAATATGTTGTTTTAAATAATATACTTACTATCATTCTTAGTACTATTACCAATGTCCACAAGTTAATATAGTCCATGAGGTAAACACAGATTACATATACACAACACCCAGATATTATAGTTAAAACATTCATTAATCAATGAAGTAAATGTAGCTGAATCTAAATGAATGTGTACCAGTTCAGTAAGGATAGTATCTTTAATACACATACCAAACCACTCACAACATAACTTATTCTGTCATTCTGGAAAAAAAAACAAAACTGCCAGACTAAAATATATGAGCATCTGTAGAACAAATTTCATGAATACATATATACGTTTTTGGACATGTATTTGTTGAGCTGTTATTGTATTTCTTCTACTGGTCTCTGGTCTTGATACCTATCTTAGAGTCATTTATGGAATGCTAATGAAATGCTGTTTGTTTTCCTTATATTGTTTGGTATTTTTTGCATATTGAATGATGCTCTGCATATATTCTTGTCTGAATTTGGCAGTATTTTCTGTATTTCGGGAGCAGTGCTTTACTTTTCTTCCTTCTTTCTTTTTTTATGATTTTTAGCTTCCTCGTTGCTGACTGCCAGCAGTACATCATCTCAATTACCAGGTATATTGAACATGCCTTCCCTTCCCCAGACTTATTCTGTCCAATGTTTGGGGATAACACTGAGTTCAAGATGTCCTATGGTGGCATCATATTGCTGCCAAGGGGAGGTTTTTTTTTTCTTTAACCTCTCCACATGCTCAGTAACACCTCAAGGATGAGACATGCAATGGGTGTCAGCACTGGATTGTCCCACACATCTACAAGGGGCTGATTCCAGCAGGATGCTCCGCCTATCCTCAAGCAGCACTTAATGACTGGTCTGCACAAAGAAAAGCAAACCATGAGAGTGTGCAACAAGTGTGCTTGACTCCCCCAAGATAAGCAATCCCACCCACCCTGCCTGCACTATCAAATACCTGAGAAACTATTCAAATTCAGGTTGTCTGGGTCATAGTGAGGGTTTTAGCCCTCTATGCTGATAGTGCAGACTACTTTTCTTCCTTATTTCTTAGTTATTTTCTCTTTTTAAACATTCTGCCTTTCTAGTCTTGTTTCATTTGTTGCGGCATACTTGTTTTCTTCAATCGTTTGTGTTGTTCAGACATATGTGTTTTAGGCTGTATGATTTTATTATGGAGGTTCTTAGTAAATTCTTCACTGAAATACATTTCTCTGGCTATGCTTAGTTGTGATGTATAACATCTGTTGTAGCACTGGAGGTCTTTTGATGCTTTGTTGTTTTTATGTACTTTGTCAGTGAGTTAAAGAGCATTCTTTGTTGTAGTTTATATGTTTGCTGAATTTTGGTTTGATGGTCTGCATTTATAGTTTTTGGATTTAACTTTACAGTTAAAAGTTGTGCTTGGAGGGGGGGCGTGCCTGGCCTGATTTTAAGGTGGGGGCTGGCCTGAGTTCAAGATGGATGAGTAGGAGATTTGCTCCTGTGACCCAAGATGCAGTATTTCTTCTTCTATGTGAGAATGCAGTTCCCCCTTGTCTTGTAAACATGGCAAACAGTGTAGAAAATGCTTTCAGTTATGATTTACTAAAAATATTATTTCATTAATGCATCAGTGGAGGAAAGAATTCTACTTTTATTTGCTAAACTTATGATCTCTGCATCCAAGTTAGAGGCCTACAGCACTGTAGCACTGTAGCACCAATGTGACTTGGAACAAATGGCAGCAGCCCTGACGGACATAAAACAGTCCATCATAACTCTCCAAGGAAGAGTAAGTACCTTGTAGCAGGAAGTGAAGGAGCTGCAAAATCAGATTAAATAACAAGTATTGAATATGGAAGATTTAGAAAGCAGGCCAATAAGAGTTAATATCAGGATGAAATGGCTAACACAAGATACAATGACCAGAGGTTTGCATGCTTTTTTTTAACATTTAATACTGAAATCTATCTGCATACCT
This sequence comes from Protopterus annectens, assembly GCF_019279795.1. NCBI lineage: Eukaryota > Metazoa > Chordata > Ceratodontiformes > Protopteridae > Protopterus > Protopterus annectens. The sequence goes on from NC_056731.1 coordinate 1,845,796,001, forward strand.
CACCATTTAAATCCAGCAATAGAAAGGATTCACCATGTGGGAGTACACAACAAGAATGATCATTATTGTAGGCATGTTTTGTTGGCTTTAAACCCTTCTAGAACCAGAGGCTAGCTTCTGTAATACAGTCATAAAAACAGAAGAATTACATAGGGCAAACACTGTCTTTTATTTTCTCTCTGGAGGACTATTCACACTTGTATGGTAAGAAGAAGCAAATGCTTGCAATAAGCCATGCTTTATATGACAATGGATAAAAAAGCTACCCTCCTATTCCCAGTTTAATTGGCAGCCGAGAAGGGGGGAGCAAGAATCTTCCTTAAATCTCCAGCGGAAGCCCCAACCCTTTCTAGATGATGTGAAATGTCAGATATAGACTTTTGAAAAGCAGGGGGATGAGGAAGATGGAGCGATGGTTTGTGAAAAAGAATGGGAGATGGGGCAAAATAAGACGCAGCAAACTCCCTCTCAAGACACTGCTTTACCATACAATAAATGGTAGTATCAAAGTCAAGCAGCCTCTGACATAACAGATTGAAGTGTTACAGGAAGGCAATCCTCACAAGTACTGAGTGACTTTCAAATATCCAGGAATGCTTCAGTAGCTCCTGGACCAAAACCCACAGACGATCGCACAAATCAGAGGAAAGAGAAGGAAATGGAGGGCAAAGAACCCCCACATTCAAAAATGTGCAGCATCTGGAATGGACCCAGCGGAATCAGTAGAATAAGCAAGGTCCATGTGCTAAATGCAGATTCTTGGAATTTTAAACATCACCAGAAAGATTTACTCTATCCAGCATGACTCTGCAGATGAGCCTTGCTGGTCTGTTCATTGCCTAGAAAGTCAAGACAGAAGCAGCAATGATGGTTGATACTGGGATTCTGACACATGAATATGTCTGTAGACTATTTTTGGGGCATAAATGAATTATATGGCTGACTCAAGTGTTTGGCTTGCTCCAAGTCAAAATCTGTCCTAGCTAGCTTGTTTAAAGAAAAAAATGGACCTGAAGGAGTAGGGGGTGGAAGAGAAGTTAACTGTATGGAATACATTATGGGTTATCGTGTTATTCTAAATAATGTTAAGATATTAACTGCACGGATAAGTTTTGATGACTAATTATTCTACACAATATTCATTCCTCTTTAAAACAGTTATCACTGAAGACAAATCAGTCATGAATAATGGTGAGAAACTCCTTCCTGTTTACTTTTCTCATTTGCAATATTGTGAGGTTATATTCCCTTGTCCCTCCTCACTTTTCTTATTACTTTTTCCACCCCCTGCTTCCTTGTCTTCTACTCTCTTTTGTCACTTATTCTACCTTTTGTATGTATCCTCTTTTCCCTATCTGCCCACATTCTTATCCCTTCTTTAGTCCTCCCTGTTTATCACTTTGATCTTTATTTCTGTCATTAGTACCCATGTTCTGAACGTTACGTAGTATAAGCTGTTTTTTTTATATTCATAGTTTTATTTTGGTGATGTGTCTTTTTGCTCTTATGCAGTGCATTTGCATGTGTTTGGGTGGTTGGAAGGATGATTGTTATTTGTTACTGTTGACTGTTAACACTACTTTGTAATAATTATTTATAGCAATCAGTCTTTGAAGATCCACAAATGTCATTCTACGTCTGGATTGATGCAATGGTGAGTCTGTTTAATTATGTGAATATTATGCTATAATGTTGACTTTTAAATGTTTTTAGATTGTTCTAAAGCAGTTTGATAATTCAATTCTTTCTTGTATATTTAGCTTACAGACAACTGGAAGGGAAAGATAGTCGGGTATTCATTACACCATCAACTGACAACACAAACCGCCACCAGGGTCCTTCAGCCTGAGCGTAGTTGCCTGTGTACCCAATGGGATCAGTTATCCCCAGTGCAGGGGATGACCGTGGTTTCATCTGCGGGGGAGGCTTAGCCTCTGGTTCAAATTACAAATGATAGTTACTCATTACGGAATGCAGCATTAGTATCTAAAAAAAATGTGAAATTTATCATGTGAATATTGGTGGATTACACAATAAGGAGAGCCAGACTAATGCAGATACTCATATGGGAACAGGCTCAATTGGTTTGTTTGTAGGAAACAAACCTGAAAGTTAAGGACTCATTTAAATAAAAATGTAGGGATTATAGGCAGTTTTTTGTGGATCATGAACCAGGTGGGGGCAAGAAAGAGTGACAGTGCTATTTAGGGTCCATATTAGAACACCAAACATTCAAAATGTCGAGTGTTCTAATATCGACCCGTTTTCAGCAAACACTGAAAATATCGAAGAAACAGTAAACCAAATTTTTTCCTACGGAAAGAATTTGGTTGTCTGTTTCTGTTGCTTCGGTATTTTCAGCGCTGTGGTGGAAAGTTACGGGTCGGGTTCAGGTAAGTGTGCGATTGTGTGAAAGTGAGGGTTAGGGTGGGTTAGGTGAGTTAGGGTTAGGGCGCAGGTCAGGTAAGTGTGCGAGTGTGTGAAAGTGAGGGTTTGGGACGGGTAGGTGAGTTAGGGTTAGGGCACGGGTGAGGTGACTGTGCGATAGTGATGGACCATAGGGTTAGGGTTTGGGTTAAGGTAAGGGGATAGTTAGTGGTGTATGTATAGTTTAGTGTAGGGTTAGGTGTAAGAGTTTAGGTGCATGTGTGTGGATTGCTGTTTGTTTGGTGTGCTTGTGTTGTGTGTATGTGTTTTGGAACAGAAAATTTTTTTCCTAGGAAAAAATTTGCTGTTCTGAATGTTCAATGTTTTTAATTTTCGATTGATAGGGTTCAATATTAGAACACTCGACATTTTGAATGTTCGGTGTTCTAATATAGACCCGCTATTTAAGCATGCCCTAGCATTAGGAATAACTAGAGTGCTAAAAAGTGTAAATGGGAGGTGGTTAATTTAGGAAGCCAGTGTAAACTGAGAACAGTGGATTACTGAAAATGTTTATGGCCTGAATACCAGTGAAGTGTCCTTTTATGAGACCTTCCATCTGGTTAGAAGTAGTGGGAAAAACAGCATTTTGTATTTTAATGGGAGATTTTAATTTAGCACTTTTCCTGGAGAAGGACTGCTTTTTTCAAAAAGGGGATCCTCGTAAGAAGAGTAAGACCAATTTGAAGACCTGTTTGTGGAATAACAAATGAGTTGCTATATGGTGTGAATTTCACCTAAAGCTATTATTCCATTTTTCTGTAAAAACCTGACAGCTCAAGGCAGTAGGATTAATTATATTTTTATCCCCCCAGTCTATGTAATAGGTCCTGTAGTCCAACCATACATGATAGATCTCAGGTGGACCATGCTCTGATTTCTCTTACTGTTAACAGTTTACTGATGAAACAAAGAATTCTGTAAGGATAGCAGTGGGCCCACTATAGATGTCAGCAATGACCTCAACCACTCTAATAGGAAGAAAATCTTGAAAGTGGAGATACAAATGCAGAAGTAACTCAGATGGAGGCAGAAGCTATGAGAAAAGGGCAATACTGGTGTCTCAAAAGGGAGGGAGATCCTCCATATATAGCCTGTTTTTTCATTCTGTGGACCCCAAGGACAAGCATATTGTGGGTTAAAGACTCATCAGGGAAAGAAGTGGTAGAGGATTCTGTGATAAAGTTGGCCTTTGTACAATATTATATAAATTTATGGGGTACAGATCAAAGTAATGATCCTATTAACTGAGCCCTTGTGGCTGCAACTATGAGACTTCTGGAGTACCAGGAAAAATTTTGTTTGGATGCTCCTATCACAGTTCAGGAGGCCACAGTAGTCAAGAAGTCCTTCTATGTGGCACACCTCATCATAAAAGGGTTCTCATCCAGGAAAAAAGGGGTTATTGTTCCCCTCTACTCGACACTCATTAGACCCATTATATAGTACAATGCCCCTTTTGGAATGTACCTCACAAGACATCTGCAGCAGCTGGAAAGGCCACAGAAGTACCTCACAAAGAGGATTACTGGCCTCAAACAAATGCCCTACACTGACCGCCTCAAAAAACTCCAGCTTTACTCCGTAGCATATCACCTACTCCAAGGTGATCTCTGCCTAACATATAAAGCTATGTCAAACCCAGAGCTGTTGGACATGCTACACCTAAGGAAATCCCAATTCCTCCAAGCTACACGCTCTAGGGACCTAAACCTTGTCACCACAATAAACAGGACATGCTGGAGTGATAGATTCCTGTCCCAAACACTTCCCATACTCTGGAACAGGCTGCCCATCTATGTCAAGCAAAGTTCTTCATTAAGACTCTTCAAGAAAAATCTTGATGAGTGGATGGGAAATAGGAAATACACCCTGGGGATCACTTCTGGGTATCTGCTCGACAGTGGCACAGGAAAATAACTTTCTTGGGAGGCATAAGCCAGGAAAACGTGTTGGCTAGGCTTACGTAGGCCCTTGGGCCAATAGCCTAGTCCCTACCTGTGAACCTATGAACCTATCATTCTCAGCACTTGTTCAGAACTTGTAAGCACTAAATAAGCTACTAATTACTATAGCACTCAATCTTCCTCATTACCTAGAGGAAAACAGTTTTTGTACTTACTTTTCTCACTTGCTTAGAGAAAAACAGCTCTTGTACTCACTTTCCTCACTTATCTAGAGGAAAATAATTTTTTATTCAGGCATGTGCAAGTGTCAGCTCAGTGTTCTCTCCTGTCTATCTGATGAATCTCGGCATCTTGAGGCAATGTAGAAATTGCCTCATGTACACAGACAACCCTCTCCTCCTACCACCCAACACTACAACCTGTGAGAGATGCACTTATCTAGCCAAACTGGATGTAAAGCTCTCTCCAACCAAGACTGAACTTGACAGTCATGAGGAGAAGGTAAACATTTGCACCACACCACACTCATCACATAGTCTCACTAAATCTACACCACCAAAATCCACAAACAGTAACACAAAAACATTCGCAGAGGCTCTCAATAATAATCTGTCTAAGCAACAGAGACCTCCAAAGCAGAAACGCAAGCAACCTCCACCCCCCACCACAACCCAAATGACACATAGCACACAGACTCAGTGTGCCACTCAACCACAGCCAATAACGCAAAACAACGTACCCAACACACTAGTCATAGGTGACTCTATAGTCAGACACACTGATGTCCCACTCACCAGGCTAAACAAGGAGAAGTTTACTGTCAGCTGTCTGTCGGGTGCCAGGATCCGCCACATAACCCACGCACTCAGGTCACTCCACAACAAGTACAAATATGACTGTGTCATTGTCCATGTTGGTGTGAATGACCTGAGATGTACCTCCCTGGACTACATGAAAAGAGACATGGAAGAGCTCTCTGATCTTGTAGCCCAGGCAGGTATGACCCTAGCCCTGAGTAGCACTCTGCCATCACCCAGAATGATACCGCAGTACAAGGACAAAATGATTGACTTCAACAATTAGCTAAGCTTCTGGTGTCATTCTAAAGGGATCCAGTATCTGTCTGCTTGGGATAACATGGTCAACAGACCACGTTGCTTTGCCACAGATGGCCTGCATCTGTCACCCCTGGGATTCCGGATACTGGCTAAGGCTCTTGCTGCCCCTATAGTGCATTTTTAGGCAGGGTTCAAATAACAAATTCACCACCATAACAGGAACAGGCAAGCAAAAACTTAGGGTAATGCTACTCAATGCTAGAAGTCTAAATCTCAAAATGCACTTACTCGAGGCACTCCTTAAAATGGAGAACATCGATATCTGTGCAGTGACTGAGACCTGGTTCAAGGCCCCAGAGAGCACCCCTACACTACCAGGCTATAACTCATACCACACTTTTCGGCCATGTAACCTGGACCGAAACACCAAAGGCGGAGGTGTGTCCATATTCATTAAGGATATGCACACCTCCAGGCTAGCTGCTCAGCATAATGCATCCGAGGTTATCCAAGTGCAACTAACTCTGGGCAAAACTGCAATCCAAATTGTAGCTTGCTACAGATCCCCCACAATGCCCCATGATTCCCACTCCTCTTTTCTTGATGTACTGGAAAATATTAGGGTTCAACTAAACACCCTAATAATGGGCGATTTCAACTACCCCACCATTAACTGGGAAAACTACTCGTGTACCAACTCCTTCACACAACGCTTTCTGGAATTCATAAACTCCAATGCCCTAGATCAGCTTATCCACACCCCCACCAGGGGCAACAATATCCTAGACCTAGTCATTGCCAACATGAGTGACCAGTGTTCCACACCTGAAGTCAACTCCTCGTTGGTCCGATCCGACCATAAGCTTATCACCCTTGATATCCACATCCTGCCCCTATCCCCCATTAAGGAAACCACATTAAAAAATTTCTCCAAAGCCAACTCCATGCTTCTTAAGACAGAAGTGGTGAACTTCATGACACCCATGCAGATGGACAATACAGTTACAACTGCTGAATCCTACACAAATGCACTCTATAAGCACTTACAGGAGTGCATGGATTGTGCTATCCCAAACAGAACCAAGGCACTATCCTCCAAAAAAAAGGAAGCCAATCTGGTGGTTCCCTGCCATACACAAACTACAACAGAAGGAAGAAACTGTTGCAAAAGAGAGTAAAATCCCATGAGTGGAGGAGCTCCCTGGTCAGCTTCAGTAAGAAGCTGAGATCCCTTATAAGATCCTCCAAAGCTAGCTATGAAAACAAAATTGCACTAAATCCAAGGACAACCACAAAGCGTTCTATAGCTATGCCAAACATCTAGATGGCAACACCCAGATCTGCTCTGAGTTAGAGCACAAAGGGACGAAAATTACAGAACCAACTGATATTGCCAACATCCTGGCAGATCGGTTCAGTGCTAACTTTACCCCCCTCTCACCCCCTAAAGACCCCATATCTATACAGGAAGAATGCAGAGTCCCTGTAATCACAACTACGCAGGTAAAAGCTGCACACTCTAAAGCCAAAAACACAGCATCCATGGGACTGGACAACATCCCAGGCTGCCTTTTACATGAACTTCAGAACGAACTGGCTCCCCACTTAAGCACCATGTTCAATAATAGCCTCGCATGAGGCTTTGTGCCCACTGAATGGCGCTCAGCAACAGTTATCTCACTCCACAAAGGGGGAGCCACCACTGATCCCAGGAACTATCGACCTATTAGCCTGATGAGCCTGATCTGCAAGGCTATGGAACGTATCATCATGGAACTCATAAACAAAGACACTGGTAACCTCCAAACACTGGATCCCACCCATTTTGGGTTTGTGAAAGGCAGATCATGCCTCCTGAACCTGATCGACTTCTTTGAGGAAGTCACCAAAGTTGTGGATGAGGGTAAGGTGGTTCACACAGCCTATCTTGACCTCGCCAAGGCTTTCAACACCATCCCCCATTCTGGAATTATAGCTAAACTAACTAAACTAGGTATAAATCCCCACCTCACAAGATGGGTTGGCAACTGGCTCACTGACAGAACCCACACTGTAAAAGTTGCAGACTCCAAATCTGAACTCAAAGCAGTGACAAGCGGAGTACCACAGGGTTCCGTCCTGGGACCTCTCTTATTTGGTATCTACTTCTCTGAAGTACAGGCTAACACAGAAGGCCTCTGGCTAATGAAGTTCACAGATGACTGCAAACTAGGAGCCATAGTCAAGTCCCCAAATGATGTGGACATCCTACAGAAGGGCCTCACTGAGACAGATGCCTGGTGGCAGAGCCATGGCCTCAAGCTCAATGCCAAAAAGTGCAGTGTCATCCCCTTTGGTAAAAACTCTGTACCCATGAACTACCACATAGGCAGCAATCTACTTAACACCGAATGCATGATAAGAGACCTTGGGACCCAGGTGGACAGTAGTCTCTCCTTTGATAGTCACATCGCCACAGTAGTCAAGAAGTCCTTTTACGTGGCACACCTCATCATAAAAGGGTTCTCATCCAGGATGAAAGAGGTCATTGTATGCCTCTATTCATCACTCATTAGACCCATTATAGAGTACAACACCCCTTTTGGAATGTACCTCACAAAACATCTGCAGCAGCTGGAAAGGCCACAGAAGTACCTCACAAAGAGGATTACTGGCCTCAAACAAATGCCCTAAACTGACCACCTCAAAAAACTCCAGCTTTACTCCGTAGCATATCACCTACTCCGAGGTGATCAGTGCCTAACATATAAATCTATGTCAAACCCAGAGCTGTTGGACATGCTACACCTAAAGAAATCCCAATCCCTCCGAGCTACATGCTCTAGGGACCTAAACCTTGTCACAATAAACAGGACACACTGGAGGGATATATTCCTGTCCCAGAGACTTCCTATACTCTGGAGCAAGCTACCCATCTACGTCAAGCAAAGTTCTTCATTAGCACTCTTCAAGAAAAATCTTGATGAGTGGATGGGAAATAGGAAATACACCCCGGGGATCACTTCTTTGTCTCTGCTGGACAGTGGCACAGGAAAATAACTTTCTTGGGTAGTGTAAGCTATGGAACCTTGCTGGCTAGGCTTACGTAGGCCCTTGGGCTGATAGCCTAGTACCTACCTATGAACCTATGAACCTATCAAACAATTAAGAGATTAAAGCTGCAGAAGGCCTCAGACCCAGATAGCTTTTAACCCAAATTTTATAAATATGGCAGTTAGGCTATAGGTCACATCCTGGCTCAACCTTATAAGTTTCCAGACTTTTTGGACAACCTTAAGGCACATCACAGCCAATCAACATTAACTTTGATACCAAACTCTAAAACAGATGTACCTAGTGTGTCAGACATTAGACCTATATTGACTTAAAATATTAGTTTCCACACTAGATAGAGTGTTCTCCTGGCTGATTCAACTGGGTCAAAATGGATTCACCCATGGAAGGGCTACAACTGACAACTGGTGGTAACTAGCTACATTCCTTGTAAAGTCAGGGGTGAAGAATGGTTGCTCAGGGAATTATTCTTTTTGATCTCTCCAAGGTATTTGATCCAGTCTGCAGGGACTTATTTAAGATACTAAAAAAATGGGGATTGGGGTTGCACTTTACTACTTGGGTAAGGGATTTGTGGATCATGAACCAGGTGGGGGCAAGAAAGAGTGACAGTGCTATTTAGGGTCCATATTAGAACACCAAACATTCAAAATGTCGAGTGTTCTAATATCGACCCGTTTTCAGCAAACACTGAAAATATCGAAGAAACAGAAAACCAAATTTTTTCCTACGGAAAGAATTTGGTTGTCTGTTTCTGTTGCTTCGGTATTTTCAGCGCTGTGGTGGAAAGTTACGGGTCGGGTTCAGGTAAGTGTGCGATTGTGTGAAAGTGAGGGTTAGGGTGGGTTAGGTGAGTTAGGGTTAGGGCGCAGGTCAGGTAAGTGTGCGAGTGTGGGGACATGAGGGTTTGGGATGGGTAGGTGAGTTAGGGTTAGGGCACGGGTGAGGTGACTGTGCGATAGTGATGGACCATAGGGTTAGGGTTTGGGTTAAGGTAAGGGGATAGTTAGTGGTGTATGTATAGTTTAGTGTAGGGTTAGGTGTAAGAGTTTAGGTGCATGTGTGTGGATTGCTGTTTGTTTGGTGTGCTTGTGTTGTGTGTATGTGTTCTGGAACAGCAAATGTTTTTCCTAGGAAAAAATTTGCTGTTCTGAATGTTCAATGTTTTTAATTTTCGATTGATAGGGTTCAATATTAGAACACTCGACATTTTGAATGTTCGGTGTTCTAATATAGACCCGCTATTTAAGCATGCCCTAGCATTAGGAATAACTAGAGTGCTAAAAAGTGTAAATGGGAGGTGGTTAATTTAGGAAGCCAGTGTAAATTGAGAACAGTGGATTACTGAAAATGTTTATGGCCTGAATACCAGTGAAGTGTCCTTTTATGAGACCTTCCATCTGGTTAGAAGTAGTGGGAAAAACAGCATTTTGTATTTTAATGGGAGATTTTAATTTAGCACTTTTCCTGGAGAAGGACTGCTTTTTTCAAAAAGGGAATCATCGTAAGAAGAGTAAGACCAATTTGAAGACCTGTTTGTGGAATAACAAATGAGTTGCTATATGGTGTGAATTTCACCTAAAGCTATTATTCCATTTTTCTGTAAAAACCTGACAGCTCAAGGCAGTAGGATTGATTATATTTTTATCCCCCCAGTCTATGTAATAGGTCCTGTAGTCCAACCATACATGATAGATCTCAGGTGGACCATGCTCTGATTTCTCTTACTGTTAACAGTTTACTGATGAAACAAAGAATTCTGTAAGGATAGCAGTGGGCCCACTATAGATGTCAGCAATGACCTCAACCACTCTAATAGGAAGAAAATCTTGAAAGCGGAGATACAAATGCAGAAGTAACTCAGATGGAGGCAGAAGCTATGAGAAAAGGGCAATACTGGTGTCTCAAAAGGGAGGGAGATCCTCCGTATATAGCCTGTTTTTTCATTCTGTGGACCCCAAGGACAAGCATATTGTGGGTTAAAGACTTATCAGGGAAAGAAGTGGTAGAGGATTCTGTGATAAAGTTGGCCTTTGTACAATATTATATAAATTTATGGGGTACAGATCAAAGTAATGATTCTATTAACTGAGCCCTTGTGGCTGCAACTATGAGACTTCTGGAGTACCAGGAAAAATTTTGTTTGGATGCTCCTATCACAGTTCAGGAGGCCACAGTAGTCAAGAAGTCCTTCTATGTGGCACACCTCATCATAAAAGGGTTCTCATCCAGGAAAAAAGGGGTTATTGTTCCCCTCTACTCGACACTCATTAGACCCATTATAGAGTACAATGCCCCTTTTGGAATGTACCTCACAAGACATCTGCAGCAGCTGGAAAGGCCACAGAAGTACCTCACAAAGAGGATTACTGGCCTCAAACAAATGCCCTACACTGACCGCCTCAAAAAACTCCAGCTTTACTCCGTAGCATATCACCTACTCCAAGGTGATCTCTGCCTAACATATAAAGCTATGTCAAACCCAGAGCTGTTGGACATGCTACACCTAAAGAAATCCCAATTCCTCCGAGCTACATGCTCTAGGGACCTAAACCTTGTCACCACAATAAACAGGACATGCTGGAGCGATAGATTCCTGTCCCAAAGACTTCCCATACTCTGGAACAGGCTACCCATCTATGTCAAGCAAAGTTCTTCATTAACACTCTTCAAGAAAAATCTTGATGAGTGGATGGGAAATAGGAAATATACCCTGGGGATCACTTCTGGGTATCTGCTCGACAGTGGCAAAGTAAAATAACTTTCTTGGGAGGCATAAGCCAGGAAACCTTGTTGGCTAGGCTTACGTAGGCCCTTGGGCCAATAGCCTAGTACCTACCTGTGAACCTATGAACCTATCATTCTCAGCACTTGTTCAGAACTTGTAAGCACTAAATAAGCTACTAATTACTATAGCACTCAATCTTTCTCATTACCTAGAGGAAAACAGTTTTTGTACTTACTTTTCTCACTTGCTTAGAGAAAAACAGCTCTTGTACTCACTTTCCTCACTTATCTAGAGGAAAATATTTTTTTATTCAGGCATGTCCAAGTGTCAGCTCCCAGTGTTCTCTACTGTCTATCTGATGAATCTCAGCATCTTGAGGCAATGTAGAAATTGCCTCATGTACACAGACAACCCTCTCCTCCTACCACCCAACACTACAACCTGTGAGAGATGCACTTATCTAGCCAAACTGAATGTAAAGCTCTCTCCAACCAAGACTGAACTTGACAGTCATGAGGAGAAGGTAAACATTTGCACCACACCACACTCATCACATAGTCTCACTAAATCTACACCACCAAAATCCACAAACAGTAACACAAAAACATTCGCAGAGGCTCTCAATAATAATCTGTCTAAGCAACAGAGACCTCCAAAGCAGAAACGCAAGCAACCTCCACCCCCACCACAACTCAAATGACACATAGCACACAGACTCAGTGTGCCACTCAACCACAGTCAATAACGCAAAACAACGTACCCAACACACTAGTCATAGGTGACTCTATAGTCAGGCACACTGATGTCCCACTCACCAGGCTAAACAAGGAGAAGTTTACTGTCAGCTGTCTGTCGGGTGCCAGGATCCGCCACATAACCCATGCACTCAGGTCACTCCACAACAAGTACAAATATGACTGTGTCATTGTCCATGTTGGTGTGAATGACCTGAGACGTACCTCCCTGGACTACATGAAAAGAGACATGGAAGAGCTCTCTGATCTTGTAGCCCAGGCAGGTATGACCCTAGCCCTGAGTAGCACTCTGCCATCACCCAGAATGATACCGCAGTACAAGGACAAAATGATTGACTTCAACAATTAGCTAAGCTTCTGGTGTCATTCTAAAGGGATCCAGTATCTGTCTGCTTGGGATGACATGGTCGACAGACCACGATGCTTTGCCACAGATGGCCTGCACCTTTCACCCCTGGGATTCCGGATACTGGCTAAGGCTCTTGCTGCCCCTATAGTGCATTTTTAGGCAGGGTTCAAATAACAAATTCACCACCATAACAGGAACAGGCAAGCAAAAACTTAGGGTAATGCTACTCAATGCTAGAAGTCTAAATCTCAAAATGCACTCACTCGAGGCACTCCTTAAAATGGAGAACATCGATATCTGTGCAGTGACTGAGACCTGGTTCAAGGCCCCAGAGAGCACCCCTACACTACCATGCTATAACTCATACCACACTTTTCGGCCATGTAACCTGGACTGAAACACCAAAGGCGGAGGTGTGTCCATATTCATTAAGGATATCCACACCTCCAGGCTAGCTGCTCAGCATAATGCATCCGAGGTTATCCAAGTGCAACTAACTCTGGGCAAAACTGCAATCCAAATTGTAGCTTGCTACAGATCCCCCACAATGCCCCATGATTCCCACTCCTCTTTTCTTGATGTACTGGAAAATATTAGGGTTCAACCAAACATCCTAATAATGGGTGACTTCAACTACCCCACCATTAACTGGGAAAACTACTCGTGTACCAACTCCTTCACACAACGCTTTCTGGAATTCATAAACTCCAATGCCCTAGATCAGCTTATCCACACCCCTACCAGGGGCAACAATATCCTAGACCTAGTCATTGTCAACATGAGTGACCGGTGTTCCACACCTGAAGTCAACTCCTCGTTGGTCCGATCCAACCATAAGCTTATCACCCTTGATATCCACATCCCGCCCCTATCCCCCATTAAGGAAACCACATTAAAAAATTTCTCCAAAGCCAACTTCATGCTTCTTAAGACAGAAGTGGTGAACTTCATGACACCCATGCAGATGGACAATACAGTTACAACTGCTGAATCCTACACAAATGCACTCTATAAGCACTTACACAAGTGCATGGATTGTGCTATCCCAAACAGAACCAAGGCACTATCCTCCAAAAAAAGGAAGCCAATCTGGTGGTTCCCTGCCATACACAAACTACAACAGAAGGAAGAAACTTTTGCAAAAGAGAGTAAAATCCCATGAGTGGAGGAGCTCCCTGGTCAGCTTCAGTAAGAAGCTGAGATCCCTTATAAGATCCTCCAAAGCTAGCTATGAAAATAAAATTGCCACTGACTCCAAGGACAACCACAAAGCATTCTATAGCTATGCCAAGAATCTAGATGGCAACACCCAGATCTGCTCTGAGTTAGAGCACAAAGGGACGAAAATTACAGAACCAACTGATATTGCCAACATCCTGGCAGATCAGTTCAGTGCTAACTTTACCCCCCCCCCCCTCTCACCCCCTAAAGACCCCATATCTATACAGGAAGAATGCACAGTCCCTGTAATCACAACTATGCAGGTAAAAGCTGCACACTCTAAAGCCAAAAACACAGCATCCATGGGACTGGACAACATCCCAGGCTGCCTTTTACATGAACTTCAGAACGAACTGGCTCCCCACTTAAGCACCATGTTCAATAATAGCCTCACATGAGGCTTTGTGCCCACTGAATGGCACTCAGCAACAGTTATCTCACTCCACAAAGGGAGAGCCACCACTGATCCCAGGACCTATCGACCTATTAGCCTGATGAGCCTGGTCTGCAAGGCTATGGAACGTATCATCATGGAACTCATAAACAAAGACACTGGTAACCTCCAAACACTGGATCCCACCCATTTCGGGTTTGTGGAAGGCAGATCATGCCTCCTGAACCTGATCGACTTCTTTGAGGAAGTCACCAAAGTTGTGGATGAGGGTAAGGTGGTTCACACAGCCTATCTTGACCTCGCCAAGGCTTTCAACACCATCCCCCATTCTGGAATTATAGCTAAACTAACTAAACTAGGTATAAATCCCCACCTCACAAGATGGGTTGGCAACTGGCTCACTGACAGAACCCACACTGTAAAAGTTGCAGACTCCAAATCTGACCTCAAAGCAGTGACAAGTGGAGTACCACAGGGTTCCGTCCTGGGACCTCTTCTATTTGGTATCTACTTCTCTGAAGTACAGGCTAACACAGAAGGCCTCTGGCTAATGAAGTTCGCAGATGACTGCAAACTAGGAGCCATAGTCAAGTCCCCAAATGATGTGGACATCCTACAGAAGGGCCTCACTGAGACAGATGCCTGGTGGCAGAGCCATGGCCTCAAGCTCAATGCCAAAAAGTGCAGTGTCATCCCCTTTGGTTAAAAACTCTGTACCCATGAACTACCACATAGGCAGCAATCTACTTAACACCGAATGCATGATAAGAGACCTTGGGACCCAGGTGGACAGTAGTCTCTCCTTTGATAGTCACATCGCCACAGTAGTCAGGAAGTCCTTTTACGTGGCACACCTCATCATAAAAGGGTTCTCATCCAGGATAAAAGAGGTCATTGTATGCCTCTATTCATCACTCATTAGACCCATTATAGAGTACAACACCCTTTTTGGAATGTACCTCACAAGACATCTGCAGCAGCTGGAAAGGCCACAGAAGTACCTCACAAAGAGGATTACTGGCCTCAAACAAATGCCCTACACTGACCACCTCAAAAAACTCCAGCTTTACTCTGTAGCATATCACCTACTCTGAGGTGATCAGTGCCTGACATATAAATCTATGTCAAACCCAGAGCTGTTGGACATGCTACACCTAAAGAAATCCCAATCCCGCCGAGCTACATGCTCTAGGGACCTAAACCTTGTCACAATAAACAGGACACACTGGAGGGATATATTCCTGTCCCAGAGACTTCCTATACTCTGGAGCAAGCTACTCATCTACGTCAAGCAAAGTTCTTCATTAGCACTCTTCAAGAAAAATCTTGATGAGTGGATGGGAAATAGGAAATACACCCCGGAGATCACTTCTTTGTCTCTGCTGGACAGTGGCACAGGAAAATAACTTTCTTGGGTAGCATAAGCTATGGAACCTTGCTGGCTAGGCTTACGTAGGCCCTTGGGCCGATAGCCTAGTACCTACCTATGAACCTATGAACCTATCAAACCATTAAGAGATTAAAGCTGCAGAAGGCCTCAGACCCAGATAGCTTTTAACCCAAATTTTATAAATAGGGCAGTGAGGCTATAGGTCACATCCTGGCTGAACCTTATAAGTTTCCAGACTTTTTGGACAACCTTAAGGCACATCACAGCCAATCAACATTAACTTTGATACCAAACTCTAAAACAGATGTACCTAGTGTGTCAGACATTAGACCTATATTGACTTAAAATATTAGTTTCCACACTAGATAGAGTGTTCTCCTGGCTGATTCAACTGGGTCAAAATGGATTCACCCATGGAAGGGCTACAACTGACAACTGGTGGTAACTAGCTACATTCCTTGTAAAGTCAGGGGTGAAGAATGGTTGCTCAGGGAATTATTCTTTTTGATCTCTCCAATGTATTTGATCCAGTCTGCAGGGACTTATTTAAGATACTAAAAAAATGGGGATTTGGGTTGCACTTTACTACTTGGGTAAGGGATTTGTATACCTCATCTTCTTTTAGAGTACTGATTAACACAGGTCTGTCAATATAAGCCATATATCTAAAGGAACATGACAAAGATACTCCTTGTACCCAGGGCTGCTTCTGTTAGTAATAGAGAAGCTTGCAGTTAAGGTTAGGATTTATTTAAAGAAAAAAATCAAGGATCAAGGGGTTAATAGTGCTTCTGATCTATTTGTTGATGACTGCCTATTATGGAGTACAGATATCCCTAAGATAGCAATAGGTGTTTTGGAAATATTCTGGGAATTTGGGGTTGCCTCTGGCTTAAAGTGTAATATGCAAAAATCTGCCTTGTTAAAATGTAGCCTGAAAGAATAAGATATAGGTCCTTCTGGAATTACTCAACCTCTATATTCAAAATACTTATGCCTTTTAATAGAAGCTAACTGGTTCAATGCCATTGATATAATTTTTTTTAAAATCTGAAATCCAAGTTAAAGGAGTGATACTTAAATAAGCTGGGGCTATTATATACTAGCTTAGGAAAGATACACATTTTGCACTCAAAGATAATGCCCCAAATAATGTACCTGCTTATGATTTACCTATGCCAGCTGAGCATCACAGCTTGCTTCAGTTACAAGTAGTTATAAATCATCATATGTTTGAAGATTTGGCCAGAAGAATTTCTGTACAGGTAGCACACATTCCAAAATGTTTGGGGGATGGGGGTTACCCCACTTATCCAGTTACTTCAAGGCTTTTAAGATGGCCCAATTGCAAAGACTCAGTAAATCAGAATGGAAACCCAAAGTATCTCAGAGTGATGTAGTCAAAAGGGCACTTTATTTGATGACACAAGAATGACTACTGAGTCTATATGAGGAAACCATGAAATATGGTGACATGAGGTGAGGGCAAGGACCATCACCATAATTTGGCAAAACCCATTCATATTAAAAGATGTATCTAGCTGGTGCAAAGAATTATGCAAAAATAAAGGGATACATAAATGGAGTCGTGTCAAACAATATCAGCAGAAGACTAATAGTTTCCAGGCATTAAGGTTACAGTTTGACTTGCCAGAAAACAACTGGTTTGTTTATAAATGGGTTATTACAACATAGAGGTCTTCTGTTAAGGAGGAGGATAGAGTACAAAGAACTATTTCCCTGAGCTAAACAGTGTAAGTTCAGTAACAGAAAGGCAGGTATAATCTATAGAGATATGTAGGAAGTGTAAGTGGTAGCAATATGTGGAGAAAGTAAAAGAGATGCCAGTGATAGGAGGGAATAGTGTTCAATTAGGCAGATTGGTCTAAGGTCTGGAAAGCTCTGCTTAGGCTAAATAGGTGTTCAAGATATCAGGATCTGCATGTTAGGCTGATTTTCAGATTTTATCTGACCTCGAGTCACCAATTCAATACGGCTCTAGTGTAGATAAGGACTGTTAGAGATGGGGTATCTCTGATGCAGATAACATCCAAATGTTTTGGAATTACTTACATGTTAGGGATTATTGGGAGTGTTTATGCATTTTATTAGAGGAGATATTTGAAATCCCCATGTAGCATGATTGGAAATGTTGGGTATTTGATTTACAGTATCCAGAGCAACCATTACTTTGCCTAGCTCTTGAAGTTCCCTGGATTTTGCCCAGTGTAATACATTTACTATGTGCTAAGATGTGGAAGTCCAGGAAAATGATGTTCCTGAGTCATGTTAAAGCGTATCTAGGGAAACATATAAGTAATATTTTGTATTACTTTATTTGTTGATTTATGCCATATTCTTTTATTTGTTTATATATGCCTTGCAATATGGTTTTGTGTGCTTTTGTGTTGGCTTGCACTTTTATACAACTGGTATATTTTCTTCCCCATTTATATAGTGTTGGCAGCAAACACTTTGAAGTGGCTACTAAAGGAATGGCACATCATTCAACATGACAGATTTACTACTCTCCATTAACAAAATCAACATGGACCATCAATGATATTGTTAATGATGATCAGCGAAATTATTATAGTGAATGATGCAGCATTGCTAAAAATCAGTAAAAACCAGAGTAACTGTTTTACAGCTCATAGGACACATGGAGGTCCAAAATTTTTAGTATATTTTTATAACAGACTTGTGTAGACAAGACTTTTGAAACATAACAGCATCAACACCTTCCATGCAAATACCTGACACAGCAAGCTGAAGACATTGTCCTATTAGTGTTACGCTGTTATAAACAGAAGTGTTCAAGCTGCCTATTTGGATTTCATATTATTCTGGCTGCTTATCACTTTGCAAGCTCTTGACAGCTAGTGCTCAGAACCACATCCTGTGCCAAGCTATTGACCCTTGGACTTCAAAATGAATATAAAATAAATAAACAAATAAATAAAGCAAAATGTTCAGGTCCTTATGCAAATGCAGCTCATCACTTCACTCATGGTGGATGTTTGCCTGTTGTTGATTAACAGCTGAACCCATTTACTTAGCCGTGTATTTCTCTTAAAACTTGTTTCACTCATGTATAAACTTTGTCATATACTCTTCATTTTCATACTGGTTCTTAGTCATTGGTGGCAACTTCAACTTCTGGATGATGAGATCCTGCCCTATTGATGAAGAACCATGATGCATATCATGGACCATTAGTATATTGACAATTTAGCCAGTCTGAAACCTATCAGAATCTTATACTGGAAATTTTCCTTTAATTGATTCAGTGAGAGCAAGGCTCAGTCAGATCTGCAGCAAACACATTAAACTCCTTTAAATCTGAAGGAGTAGCACTGAGAGTCCTGCCTGACAAAATTGGGCTCTGAATGAAGCACATGGCTAACACAAGGCACAGACTAGTAGGAAATGCTATAACCACTAGTTGTTTCTACTGTAACAGAGCCAGAGTGAAGACCTAGAATTGGGGTATACTGTCTCTTCACTACATTTTCCGTTACTGCATTTCAAATCTCACACTACAGAATTTTAACTAATGCTAAGTTTTTCAGACAAAAATGGTACAGCCATTGTTCACCAAATTAAGGGTTCTGATAAAACAAAACAAGTAAAATGAAAAACTTTTTTTTTTTGCAGGAGGGCAAGCCACCCTGTACCTCCTACATACTCTGCAATGTATATAGTCCAACTCTAAAATCACACTACTGTGGGGAAAAGGCAAATTCCATGTCCTTGCTATACTGTGATCGCATACAACCAAATATTGGCAATGTTCATAAAGTAAATTTTCAATCTGTTTAATAGTCGAACTTTTGACGGTTCGAGCACTTGAAAGTAAACCACATATATAGTTGCATTTACATATGTACAGATTATGTCTTCATGGAATACTGTTAAAATAAATAATTATTTTCTTTGAGATTCCTAAGTTTTCTGATAAAGTGAATAATTTGGAATTTGGTTCACTATTAAGTAAACATCAAACAGTTTGAACATAGGTTCATAGGTTAGCACTAGGTTAACTGCCCTTGCGAGCCATTGCAAGCCTAGCCAATTATCCCTTGTAAAACTCAAACCCTGCTCCTTGTGTTTGTAAGGCAAACACCTTAACCATTAGGCCACCCTCCCAACCCCATTGTTATTAACTTACAATACAATGACAGCACAAAACAAGTACTGGAGATTTTGCATAAGTCTGCTAATATATTTATATTCTGTAACTTTTCTAACTTAAAACTGCAGTAAAATATTTGGTTATTTCTTCCTGTAATTTAAGTACTGACTGCAAATTATTGCTTGATGGTTTAGTGCAAAGGATGAAAACTACAAGTTGTTTATGAGCTTCATCTAGCTCTCTGTTTAGAGATGTGGGACCTATATAATGTGGTTCGCAGCACCCTGAAAATTAAATGCAATTTTGAGAATAAACAGTGAATTCCAAACCAAGTTGTTACATTTTAAAATGTTTTTGCAGGTGGTCACTTCCCAATGATGGGAAAGATTTGCACCCTTCACATCCTTGCTACTTATGCTATCTTTGAGATGTCTGTACCACACAGTAGGGGGGAA
Source organism: Protopterus annectens (assembly GCF_019279795.1). NCBI lineage: Eukaryota > Metazoa > Chordata > Ceratodontiformes > Protopteridae > Protopterus > Protopterus annectens. The sequence goes on from NC_056731.1 coordinate 1,845,815,874, forward strand.
TACTCCATTATAGGGTAATCTAGGAGTTAGCATAATATTCATTAATAACAGCTTAATTAATTAACAATGGCATAATGGTTAAGGTGTTTACCTTACAAACACAAGGTCCAGGGTTTGGTTCTCAGATGGGGTAAATAACTAAGCTTAAAATGGGCCACAAAGGCAGTTAGCCTAGTACTAAACTATGAATTATACTTACATTTTCAATCCAAGGATTGCATTTACAATATTTAGACATCTTACCTCATCCTGCAGACCTGGGTTTGATTTCTTTATTCTTTATTTGCCTGCTGTATAAACTGGACCAAGTCACTTAACAGCCATTGTAAGCTTAGCAAAATTTACTCCAACTTTACCAAAATATTTCTGACATTTGTTAATACCCCAAGAAATTTTATGGTTACAATATAGGCTTATACACATCAAGTGCTCACAGTCTGCACCTGTTCACTAGGGACATAAGCACCAAACCAGGGGTAAATATATGATTTTGCATAGATTGGTCCAAGTTACATTTGAATAGGGTTAGGGATGAGCTTTGCTTCATATTTATTGGAATCTTGTTCCAGAGAAGGGGTAATATTTGAGACAGATACATGTCCCTCCATCATGTTCTGTTTATTTCGGAGACAAGGCTTAGGTCACTAGAATTGGTAATTATGATGTTATTTGTTTTGTGAATATACAACAAATCCAGTAGTGTGGGATCAGTGAATGCCTTGTAGATTAGGCATAGATCACTGCGCAACAGTCTGTAGGAGACCGAGTACAAGAATAGGGCTTTGACATGGTCCACGCAGGAGTTTTTGTTTACTCCCTGTATTCTTTTGGTGATTAACCTCTGTGGTCTCTCAACCTGTTGCAAGTGCCTGGTCAGGTACATGTGGAAGGGTTTGTTGTACTCAATGGCTGGACTGATGAAAACCAAGTACAAAAGAACTATGACCTCCTTGAACATGGATGCTGTGCTATTACCTGTAAGTTGTGCAACATAAACTGATTTTCTCACTACTGTAAACAAGTGGCGGGCAAAGTTCAGGTTACTGTCAACATGCTGAAGCAACCACTGTAGTAGAAACACAAACAACAACACCAGATAATCCAACAGAATTTATTCTAGCAAAAAAATTCTGTTTGTGTAAAAAAGATACAAAATTCTCACTCTAGCGCCTCGGACAAATGCCTTTAATACAGTATAAAATCACATTCCCACAATCCATATATCTGTACAAAAAACATTAAGTAAAACTCATTAAACAATATAACAATTAATTAATTATAGCACCCACTTCCAATTAAGTTCTCTGTTTAACCCTTTTGGGAACAGAGTACCAAACTTCAAGGTAAAAGTTGCCTCCTTTTGAAGCAGCTTACTTTTTAAACACATGCCTGGAACATTTTTGATTTTTTTCTATAACAATGCTCTTTAAATTTTTACCATTACTATCATGACACTTCTTGAAATGTAGCACCAAAGGACTTTCTAACTTCTGATTCTTAATATTTCTGAGATGTTCTAAATATCTAACACGAAAACTCTGTTTGGTTTCCCCTATATAAAATAAATTACATTCACATTTTAAAACATAGATAACTCCTTCTGTATTACAACTATATACATTGCATGAGGAAGATTTTTGTCTATTTATATAATCAAAAAAAGGATTAGTAAGATTACATATTGAACAATGTCCACTAGGTTTCAAACCAAAATCATGTATAGACTTTCTAGGCACTTCTACTAGAAATACAAACTGATCATGAATCAGCATGTCTTTAATGCTTTTACCACCTCTATAAGAGACAATAGGTTTTTGGGAGAGAATTTCCCCCAGAAACCTATCCTGTAGCAAAAAATTCCAAAAAAAACAATTATTTCTAATAATTTCTCTGAAAACCCATTATATGTGGTTACAAAAAGTATTTTCTCTACAATTTTATCACTTACATTTATATCTGGTTTGACATTATATTTACTAAAACTAATACAGTGGTGGCTTTGCAACAATCTATTCCTTGCTGTCTGGATAGACTGTGTACTATAACCCCTTTTCTCAAACATTCTACATGTTTGAGATACTTCATCTAAAAGTTTTTCACTGTCATTTGTTAATCTACTAATACGCAATAACTCATTATAGGGAAGTGCCCTAATCAAATGGGGTGGATGGCAACTACTTCCATCGAAAAAAATTATTAATATTATCAAATTTCCGATGAACATTAGTTTTAATATTCCCACCTTCTTCACCCAGATTAACATCCAGAAAAACATTTTCTCCACATTGTAGGCCAGAAAACGTTATACCAATCTGTTTTTATCAAGTCCCTTAATAAATGAAGTCACCTGAGATCTGCCTCACTCACATAAAAAATTAAATCATCTGTATGACGATAATATTTTAATACATGATGTTGAAAAAAGTCCATTCTGTAAAGATGTTCCACTTCAAAAAGTTCCATAAAGAGGTTTGCATATATAGGTGCGAAACTAACCCCCATTGCTGTACCTTTGATTTGTTGGTATAGAGTACAATTAAACTCGAAAAAATTATTTATGAGACTGTCAACATGTGTTCCCTGAATCCCTGACCACTGATTCTACTTTTTGGGGTGCATTATCAGTGTAGTAATTTCCAGGGGGTCAACATCTTGCCAAACAATACTATTATGCATTTTTTTTTCAAGTTTAGTCTATGGCTCTGGCACCAGTTGTTTGTTTGCATTGTCCTTTTGAAGGGTATCTGTGTCTTTATGGGGTTCAATGACCACAGCAAGTTTGTAGTTTTCTGCCTACTTTGTCAGTCAGAGGCCAGAGGAAAAGTAGATGCCAAAAAGAAGAGGCTCAGCACTGACCCCTGTGGGATTCCCCTAATGACTTGCCTCCCTGTGAAAGTGGATTCCTCTATCCTAACTTAGTGCATCTTATCAGTGAGCAAACTGGGTATCCATTACATGACATATGGATTTATACATAATTCTGTAAGTTTATCTACAATGCTTGTGTGAGCTATTGTGTCAAACGTCTTGATCAGGTTAACCTAGGCAGGTTGTAATGTTTTGCCCTCATCCATAGCTTTAGTGATGTTTATGAATAAGTCTATTGGGTTAAGTAGGCGTGACCTGCCTTTAAGAAGTAAGTTTCCTGTGTTATTGTTTATCAGATACATTTTAATTATTTTCATGGCCTTTCATATGAGACTAATCAGACTTACGGGCCTGTAGTTCCCTGACCCATGGAAGGGTCCTCTTGTGTACAAAGACAATGGTTGCAGTCCCCCATTCATTTGGCAAACAGCTTGTCTTCAGGCTATGATTAAATAGAGATTCCAGCAGGTATAACCAGTCATGTTTCATACTATCCAAGAGGCATGCTGGGATATTATTACAGGCCATCAAAGTACTGTTATTGGCCTTAGAGAGCACAATGAGAACCTGCTTCCTAGTGATTGTTGGTGGAGAAATAATGGGGAGGTATTTTCTGGGGATGACGTGGTAATAGAGGGGTAAAACTGGAGCTAAATCAACTGGCCACCAGACTTGCTTCATGCCCTGGCTCCGTATAGGTAGTTCCATTCACCATTAGCTTGGCACATAGTTGGGTGTTACCTTTGAGATTGAGGACATTACTGAAAAAAGGCTTATGGTTTTCCTTAGCTTGGAAGGCTATTTTTATCTCAAATTTGGTTTTGGAAGACTTGAGTAGTCCTCTAAGTTGCTTGTTCAAATTGATGAGAAAGTGTTTGCTTTGCTGGGCTAAATAATCGTATTACTTTTGTTATATAACCACCAGAGTGGCTAGGTTTTTGAAGTTGATCTTTATACTGAAAGATTACAGTTTCTACTTGCCTACTGCTTAATACTATCTCTTTTTATTAGTCATACATCTTTAACTAATACAGTTACAGTTTGCTAGTTCAAACCGGCATTATGCATTAGCATTAATAATTGTGTGTGTGTGTGTGTGTGTGTGTGTGTGTGTGTGTGTGTGTGTGTGTGTGTGTGTGTGTGTATGTGTGAGTATGTGTGCAGCTTCACTTAAGAACCTATTAGTATTTCAGTTTTCTACTGTGCAGTTAGGCTTTTTATCTTCATTTTGATTGATTCCCACTCTGTCTTCAGATCTGCCTTTTTTGAGAGGGAGTAGCTGTTTTTTTTTTTTGTTTGTTTTTTTTTTTACTTTTGACAAACAACAAAGCTTGACAAGTTACCAGTCTTCACTGACTATGGTATTGAACCACTTCCTTTCTCCAGCAGGCTCAAGATAGCTTTGCAATTTCACTTTTAAGTACCTTACCATTATTAGCTTTTCACTTTTCTGCTGGGCATATTTTATTTGGCTATTTTCACTTACAGCCCCCCCCCCCCACTTATCCTCCTTCCCCTTTCCCCTTCTTATGTATGGTGATTAGAAAACAGCTGAATATAATTCATGCAGCCTATTCTTTTATGTGTATTGTGTTTTTTGCTTCCAATACATTAATTCTGGTTACTGTTGTGCCATATTATTTTGGTATGTATATGGTTCTTGTATAATTCTTCTGATCTGATTTTGTGCTCTAATTCCACATATATAAGGATGGTTTGTGATGCATGTGCATACATACAATGCAGGTCCAGTTGTGTGTGATATAATCATAATGCAAATACATTTTTGTAATATAGATATGCATATCCACAATGTGGCCAAAAATGTAGGCAAATCTTTTATATTTTTTTTTTTTTTGAGTTCCATTAAGGTCTTTTTTTCTGAAATATATATATATATATATATATATATATATATATATATATATATATATATATATATATTTATATATATATATATATATACATATATATATGTACATATATATATATATATATATATATATATATATATATATATATATATATATATATATATATATATGTGTGTGTGTGTGTGTGTGTGTGTGGACATACATACAGAGGAACACACACACAGACATGCACACACACATATGCTGATACAAACCCCCAGATTCACTATCCTTCCATGAGGACTAGCGTAGTCCTGCATGGAAGTGTCTGTTTAGAAGCAGGACAGCAACGCGCCATACATATTAATGAAGGCGCGCTGCCTGAGCTCCTAATCTTACATGGAGCGTTTAAGAGTGAAAGGGGCATGTCTGAGAGCAGAGCTCTCAGAATATAAACGCCCCTGCAATGAAGAACAGCAGACTAGTCATAAAAGAATGCGCGAGACCGCACATAGGTGTACACACACCCCCAGCAACATCCCCCACGTGTTCAAGAGCAATAGTTAAAACAACAAATATAAAGATTTTTTTTTTTATGAAACAGATTAAATTTAACTGTAGGTGCGCGGGTTTGCCCATCGCTTAGCTATGGTTAATGCAGTTTAAATGGCACAAGAGGATAAAAAGCAAGATATATGCAAATAAAGCAATACAGCAATAGTATAGTGGGCAGAGCATTCGCCTTACGAGCAGTCATTCCCAGTTTGAGTCCCACTCCAGTACATTCCATTTTTCATGTCAAATCACATCATGACCAATATTTTTAGTTGCATAACCTACTAAATAACATATATTTGTGAAATGGAGTACTGCATTAAATGCAGATGTGAGGTGTCAGTGACATAATGTTGCAAAGTCCACAGATAATCACACATGCCCCATACAGTATATGTACACAGGAATCAGGGATATGAATGGAAGGTAAAATGTGTAATATATGATAACTCCATACAGTTTCCAAATCCACCACCTTCCCAAGAACCATTAGACATTACTGTCAAAGTTAGTGCAGTGGTAAGCAGGAGTAAGCAAGTGTAAGCACTATTAAGCAGTAGTAAGCGGGAGTAAGAATATTTAAGCACTAGTAAGCGAGTTTAAGCTCATTTGCATGGGGGTAAGCAATGCGCACACAGGTTAAGCAATATTGAAGCTAACTTTCTGTAAGCATATTTAACCAGAGGTTAGCATAGCTTACCCTCGCGCAAACCCACTTACAATTTCTTAAAAGTGCCTTAATCACTCTGTATGCAACAGCTACTGTCCTGGCCAGAAACAAAATAAACAGCCTTTGCAGGTCTTGAACCCAGGACCCTGTACACTATAGTCACAGTAGTTAACCACTAAGCCATCACAGCAGTACATAAGACTGAGGTATCACCAAACAGATCCTTACTAAAAGAAATGCAAACAATGACATTGGTAATCTCCAAACTCTGGACCCTACCCAGTTCGGCTTTGTAAAAGGCAGATCATGTCTCCTAAATCTGATAGACTTCTTTAAAGCAGTCACCAAAGCAACAGATGAGAATAAGATGGCTCACACAGCCCATCTAGATCTCGCCAAGGCTTTCAACACCATCCCCCACTCTGGAATTATAGATAAATTCACTAAACTCAGTATAAATCCCTATATCACAAGATGGGTTGCCAACTGACTCACTGACAGAACCCACACTGCGAAAGTAGCAGACTCTAAATCCAACTTCAGACCAGTGACAAGTGGAGTATCACAGGGTTCAGTCCTGGGTCCTCTCCTGTTTGGTATCTACTTCTCTGAAGTACAGGCTAACTACGGAACAAGAACGTTGCGAGGAAAAAACTGCTGAAATGTTACAATGCTGTGCTATCTTCTCTCCCAACAGATGAGGAAACACAGTATTGTACGACCACCTGAACGTTTATTGGAAACAATAGTGCATAAAACTGCAATACAAAGAAATCATTTGAGTTAAGCGCTTTCACCTAATACATTATAGGCTTCTTCAGAACTCAGTATAGGCTAACACAGAAGGTCTTTGGCTAACAAAGTTCACAGATGACTGCAAACTAGGAGCCATAATCAAAACTCCTAACAAAGTGGACATACTACAAAAGGGCCTCACTGAGACAGATGCCCAGTATCAAAGCCACAGCCTCAATCTCAATGCCAAAAAGTGCATTGTCATCCCTTTTGGTAAAAACTCTGTACCCATGAACTACCACATAGGCGGTAGTCTACTTAACACCGAAAGCATGATAAGAGACCTTGGGACACAGATGGACAATAGTCTCTCCTTTGATAATCACATTGCCACAGTAGTCAGGAAATCCTTCTATGTGGCACACCTCATCACAAAAGGTTTCTCATCCAGGAATAAAGAGGTCATTGTTCCCCTCTACTCATCACTCATTAGACCCATTATAGAATACAATGCCCCTTTTGGTATGTACCTCACAAGACATCTACAACAACTGGAAAGGCCACAGAAATACCTCACAAAAAGGATTACCAGCCTCAAACAGATGGCCTACACAGACCGTCTCAAAAAACTCCAGCTTTACTCTGTCGCATATCGCCTACTCAGAGGCAATCTCTGCCTAACATGCAAAGTTATGTCAAACCCAGAGCTGTTGAACATGCTCCACCTAAAGAAATCCCAATCCCCTGAGCTACATGCTCTAGGAACCTAAACCTTGTCACCACAATAAACAGAACATGCTGGAAGGATAGATTCCTGTCCCAAAGACTTCCCAAACAAACTGGCTATCTATATCAAACAAAGCTCCTCATTAGCACTCTTCAAGAAAAATCTTGATGATTGGATGGGAGATACGAAATTCACTCCGGGGATCACTTCTGTGGCTCTGCTCGACAGGGGCACAGGAAAATAATTTTCTTGGGTGGTGAAAGCCAGGGTACCGTTTGGCTAGGCTTATATAGGCCCTATGGCCAATAGCCTAGTACCTACCTATGAACCTATAAACCTATGAACATGTGAAAGGAATCTATACACAGTCTTATGTTGTATAACCTCCTACATAACATAAACATGTGAACTGGAGTACTGCATTAAGGCCAGACGTGAGGTGTCATTGTAATAAAGTGTTGATATCCGCTAATAAACACAAGGACCCCATACAGTATACCTACACATGAATCAAGGATACCAAACACATACATAACATGTAATGAATAATAAATCAATGTCAAAAAGCAAATAGTATGCAAATTAAAAATTAAGCAATGCTAAAAATTGCACAGGCCAGCTTACTAGGTGTAAGCAATGTGTAGGCCAGCTAACTCAATTTGCCCATTGGTATACCCCTTTAAGCAATGCCAACCTTAGGTAAGCAGGTTTGCCCATAGCTTAGCCTTTTCAAAACTGTCCAATCACAGAAAAGTGTGGGAAATCGGCCCTATTTAAACCCAACAGGTGGGAATACATCTCATAACTGGTTGTAGCTTCCCCTTGTAGGCACTATGTCTGGAATGGGAGAGGGTGTGCATTTTTGGATGCAGCTCTAGGGTGTCCAGGAGTCCAGAGTCATGGCAGGACACCTTGTGAAAGACCATGAGCAGAGTCCGCTGCAGGGCCAGTACCAGGGTTCCCAATATAAAGCGGAAACCTGGGACCATCTTGCCCATGACCTCACCAGTGCCACTGGCATACCCCGAACTGGTGAGCAGGTCAGGAATCACTATGCCGACCGGAAGTGGCGAAAGGAGGATCACTTGGATCAGTGGATCCAAGAGGCTAGGAGGACAGGGGTGGTCCCAGCCATGTGTAAGTATCACACCACTACCTGTCTAATAATTGCCAGCTCATGTATATTATGGATAGGTATGGCTAAATATTCCTCTTATGTCCTTCACAGTGGCAAGTGAGCAGACTGCGAACCAGGAGGCCCATGGATGTTGCTTGGAGCGGTTGCGATGCAAGGCAGGTTAGTAATACTCTTGCATGTACTGTCATTGCATGTACTGTCATAGGAAATAAATCTAAAAGTAGTAGTAAGTTAATTGCCTGTATAAAACCTGCATTGTTTAAGGCATGTACTGCATACACCACAGAATATGGCAGGAAGAGTCTCATATAGGTTGTATGTAAATAAAAGCATAATAGCCCGACAATAAAGGTCTAACTGCTGGACTGCATGTGTTTACTCTGGTGTCATATGGTAATGTAGATTTGCAATCACTTAACAGTACTGTTGTATTAAGCACTGTTACATAAATAAAATGTGTAGGAATGTCTGTATATGACTGGTGTAATCCCAAGAGGTCATAAAGTACAACTGAGAGAGACACAGACAGAAAACAGTGAAATGACAGACAACAAAATCCAAATAGCACACGCAACTGAGATGTGAACTATTGTATTTTTAGCACACACAGCCATGGTTTGAATCCTGAGAGTGGTAGTAGGCTGCATACAGAATCATACCCCACAACTGTACAGATATGTCCAGAATGTTCAGTAAATCGGCCCATAAATGCTGCCTGTCACCCTGTCCCCCCTGGGAAATCAGTGGGATTATCCCAGATGTTTAGGCAGCAAATAAGAAATACAACTGATTGTCACACATCTATAAGAACAAACCTGTCAATCTAGCAACTCCCCAAAATGTTATAAGAGTAATAAGCCAAGTATGTTCCATCTACACCCCCATGTTGTCAAGCTGTGACCATAGTGTGTACAGTAAAAGAGTGAGATGTATGTGCATAATACTAATGTGGAATCTGGTAATTTGTGTGGCAACATTCAGGTAGTGCTAACAAACATTTCTCCCACAGGTCTATCAGATATGAACACTGTGACTAGAAATAACAGATTGATACCCTGTACTGGTACTGTTTACTCTGGTATTGTATGCCATTGTTATTGTTGAAGTTGCTCTGAATAATAAGGTATTACTCATCAGTGTCACCCACACTGTGCTACATAATATAACTGTCTAGGAAATCCTGTATAAGAGTGCTGTAAGTCAGTAAAGGTTTACGAGGGCAATAGTCTAAGTATGTCCCAGTTCACCTGCATGTGGTGAAGACATGCCCAGAGTCTGTGCAAAAAGAGATGGACAGGTATGTGCACAACATCAACCTGTAATCTGGGAGTATGTGTAGAAACAGTTAGTGTTAACAAACAATTCCACCACAGGTGTACCAGGTAAGAGGTGTATACTGCAGGTAAAACCAGTTCATGTATACAGTTGTTGACAGCCATACCACTGTCCAAAGTAAGGCAATAGGGTAGTGTACTAATACTTGTAAGGTACAGATAACAGCACTGTCTAGGAAAGTAATGTGAACTATAGGAATATACTGGTTGTTAATTGACATCTTTCTCTCCTCCCCAACATATCTGCAACAATAAACTAAATACCCAACTCAATTGGTATGTGCTGACTTAACTGTAATGTTGGGACATACGTCCTATTGTTCGATAATTATTTAAATCTGTTTCTATGCATGTGCTATGTTGAAATACTCCCACATTGGCGGCATGGTGCCATCAATGTACCTGTATGCTGTTGTAATTACCACTGTGGTCCCATATATGCATGTATTCTGTTTGCTATGCAACTGTTCCATATCTGGTGTCTGGGTTAATGGGAATATCTATGCATGCTGTTATACCTAATCCTGGAATGTATGTTGATAAAATATAAACACCATAGCACATATGGGAATGCGGGTCCCAGCAGACCCACCTGTCCCACCTCAGCTGGCCGTGGCACCGGGCACCAGCACGTCTGGGGCCCAACCCGGGACCTCCTCATCCGCTGGTCCTGCACCACCTTCAGGTGGAACCACCTCAGGGGATGGGGCGCACCCCCGCCGGGAGCAGGCACAGACAGGAATCTGTCACCCATCACCAGGTCTGGGTCGTGGTGTGTAGCGAGCTCAACCAGCAGTTCGGAGATCTGCTACGCCAGCTCGAGGGCCACGTGTCACAACTAGAGGGTCGACCTGGCTCTCCGACTCAGCCCCCAGCACAGCCACCTTCAGGCCTGTGAAGGTGCAGTGGTGACTGCCCATGGGTGAGGACCTCAGTCCCAGTGTTTCCACTAGGGGGCTCATGGGCTTCCAATTTCCCAACACTCTTCCCCATCAAGGTGTTTACCCCCCATAAGTGTCATATACCGACCCCATATGCGTCTTTTTTTTTGTCTGTTAACCTACCAAACCTACCCCCCAAATATACCTACTAACCCTCCCTAACATCCCACTCTCACCTGAAAAAAAAAACAGAAAGGGCAATCTGTACCCCACAAAAAATCTCACCCCATACATTGCTTTCCATTTCGCACACATGTCCACTGGACACATGCAATCTGGTCTAACTGGCTACACAACATATTATTGTTGTCTTCACCCCTCTCTCAGGGGTTTGAGTGTCCAAATCTATCCCCAAATTCAGTGTATATCGACAGCTGTTGCTGTAGAAGAAATAGGCAGCTATGGACATCCCTACACCATTCCTGCACATCCCTAGCTATTTCCCTACTGTCTTCCCTCTTTGTGCCCCTTTTTCATCACTTTCCTATCAACCCTTTTTTCTTTTCTTTTAAAGAAATTAGTGCGGGGCTAAGCAGGAGTAAGCACTTCTAAGAAGCATTAAGTGGGTTTAATCCTGTTTGCTCAGGGGTAAACAATGCCTACATAGGTTAAGCAATTGAGAAGCTAAATCAGTATAAGAAACTGTAACTGGAAATTAGCAGTACTTACCTCCACGCAAACCCACGCAAACCCACATACAACTGCTTAAAAGTGCCTTAATCACTCTGTATCCAACAGTCCTTGTTCTGCCCAGCAACAAAATAAGTAGCCTCTGCAAGGCTCAAATCCAGGACCCTGCACACCATAGCCAAAATGATTTACCACTAAGCCATGTCAGATATACCTAACTCTGATGTTGTCACAAACATATCATCCAGCACAGTCATTCAACAGTACAGGAAATGTATTTATACATGTAGATATATGTGTGTGTGTGTGTGTGTGTGTGTGTGTGTGTGTGTGTGTGTGTGTGTGTGTGTGTGTGTGTAGATATATTTATATCTAAATATATATATATATATATATATATATATATATATATATATATATATATATATATATATATATATATATATATATATATATATATATATATATACATCTATATATATGTACACACACATACATATATATATATATATATATATATATATATACATATATATGTATATATATATATATATATACATATACATACAGCTATAGATATACATGTCTACATATATCTATATATATATAATATATATATATATATATATATATGTATATATATATATATATATATATATATATATATATATATATATATATATATATCTACAGATATATATCTATAGATATAAAAGAGAACATAACAAATACATATATGACCACATGCACTGTTAATGGGGGTGAGGGGACCCAAGCAACATATGTCTTGTACGTATTGATATTCCCCCCCACAGCCAAACAGGTATGCCCTGCAATACAATACCAACTGTTGCAAATCCCATAACCAGGACCTGACACAACATGGGCACAAGATGCTAACAGTACTCTATCCCACCTGTATGATGTCAGGCTGGTATCAATAACATATCATGCAGTACAGTCTGGTTACCATAGGGAATATACAATGTTGAAGCAATAAAACATTCCTAAGATACATATACTTATATATAAATATATATATATATATATATATATATATATATATATATATATATATATATATATATACATATATATACATATATGTATATATATATATATATATACATATATATATATATACACATATATATATATATATATATACATATATAAATATATATATATATGTAACTACACATACACAGAGATATGTAGAGGGTGCAAACCATACGGAACAGTCACTATGCCCACAGTTGCCACCTTACCACCTGGACACTGTATGAGTCACCCATACAAATGACAATTCTTGCCTGCAACATATACCCACAGAGAGGTCAAAAGATATAACACCACACACAGCTTTGCATACATCAGAAAGCTTTATTTGTGAATTATTACAGTTGTATATGCCATGTCATATAGCTGTTTAGACTCTGAAATGCATATAAACAGATTAATGTAACTGCCAAACAGATAAATTAATACAGTAGTCTGGAAAGAATTACTTATGTTGCTGTCCAGGCCAAGCTCTTCAAGTAGTACAACAGTAAAGACAGACTGGGCCACAGGATAACAATCAATTAACAGTAACTAATGCAGATATACAGTCCAGCAGCCTCTATCTACACTCTGTACACAATCCCTAGGGGGTAAAGACCACAGCTGACACAATGGGATGTATCTGTTGCATAACAAGGCATAACTGAAACCATCATAATCACACTGATAAACAGAACAGTCTGTATGGCAGGAAGTAGTAGGCCTGCATTTACCCAGGTGAATTGTATGGTAATGTACATCCAGATACCTTAAGGTAGCTTATCCCTGATACCCCCACATGTTGTAACAGCCTAGGTTAGTTATGGTGCATCCCCCCCTCACAGACTGACATACAGGGCCATATACCACTGTTACATACACTGGCCTCTGATTGCAAAAGGGCACACATGTATTGTGCAGATGAAGCCCACACACATATGGACCCAACCCCACAATATGTGTGGGGGCCACAACAGCAGTGGAATGATGGCAAGAGTGGCAGCATGACATACTCACAGGCCACTGCATAACAACCCCTGACAGCATGTCATATGGACAAAGCCTGGTATGTAGTTGGAGGACACAGGCTGGAACACAGGCCTATATGTGAAATAGTGTTGTCATACACTAAGCAAGTTGCTGGTGTTAAAGGATAGTCTGCAACATACCCATAGTCAGACATATGAAGTCAGACACACAAATGGATGTGGCCATGTATTGACAGCACTCAACACCCACACACAGCCAGTGATATATCTGACACAAGACCTGTGTGGTGGACAGGCAAAACATAACACGCACACTTCTGCCCATCAAGTGGATAGGCACACAGTTGAGAGCTATGTACACACAAACCCTGTAACACTGGTGCTATACAATGCATACAACAACAGTACTCACGCTCTCTGTTTGTAGTTCTGGAACCTCATACAAATATGTAGCTGGCCTGAGTGTGCAAGTCCTCTTGTAAGAGGTATTGCTACCTGCTGTCTGTAACACTGCTGCCCACACACAGGAAGGATGTCCACCATACAGGAAAGGTAAAGGGACCACACCCATATGATGTAGGGATTTATAGTAATGGGTTGCCATGACAGTGGTATTTGGAAGTACTACACAGCTAACTGCATGCAGGTAGCAAGTGGAGGACACTGATTGGTGCAGAGGCCATCACCTGATCATGTACATCACCCACAAAAGCCATGCTGCAATCTATTTCAGGTAGCTCAATCCATTTACTGGGGAGAGAAAGAGGGAGAGAGAGAGAGAGAGAGAGAGATGCAAAAAAATAAACTGAAAGAGCAAACAAACCAAAACCATACAACAGCTCTGGCATTGCAACAACACCAGAAAATACAACAAGGAAGCAGGCTAAGGAGTGAAAAAAATTAGCTCCTACAAATATACTATCCACAACAGACCTCATCCTCATAACAGGTATGTGAAGAATATATGCATGTAATTGACTGTAGTACCCGGTCCATAACACTGGGGTAGATGATGTGGAATGGTATACATGTGCCATCAGGTGTTGGTGTTGTAATCATCTTCAGCTGAACAACTGCTATGGACATTAGAGTCTGTTCCTGTGGGTAGCGGGCCATACCTGTCAACTGTGTAGAGCAGCACTGACTGACAAGAAGTATGCCAATATAGTTGTGTGGTGTGTAGGGGAATTACATTACTGTGGCCAATAGCTGGTGTTGGAAGTAATGCCATAATGATGGACATGTGGGTTCCACAGCCCACCACTTGCAGGACACTCAGGTTAACATGTATTGTAGCATGCTGAAATGCCATAGGTTTGTAATAAGGTTACCTGCAATCTGGCCTTATATATACCTCCCTAATGTTAGGCTGTGTCCATATGTGGCACCTGTCTGTGTTGTAGCAAGGCAGAACAGTGCAGCTGTGCAGGAAGGAGTTTTGAGATTGTGGACCTGATGTCTGAATGTACCCCATATATAGGTATGTATATGTGCACACACACACACACACACACACACACACACACACACACACACACACACACACACATATATATATATATATATATATATATATATATATATATACATACACACACACAAGTATGTCCACATATATACATATACCCATATGAAGACATATATATAAACACATATATATATATATATATATATATATATATATATATATATATATATCTACACATATATTGATATATATCTATATGCACATGTCTACATATAAGCAAACACACACACACACACATATATGTATGCAAATACATGCCCCCTATATTACCACCACAGTGCTGCATGCTATGTGTGAGGGAACAGCACACATAGTAATACACACAGATATATACAGCTGTAAGTGTGTGCAACATGGAGGGGTATGTCACATGTGAACCCCTTGTTGGGACCACATTGCCATTGTCTGTGAAGCAGGGAATGGGAATATGGGGAAGTATGGCAGGTATATTTGTAGAGGTGGTCCAGGTTGGTAGATATAGAGGACAGCCTAGAGGGGTGGTATATGACACATGTGGGTAAACACCCTGGATGGTGTGTGTGGTCTGTGATGTGGAAGCCCCATGGGCCCCAATATGGAAACAATGGGAACAAGCCTCCCACCCATTGCTACTCACAACAGCAGTCCACATCCCTGAAGGTGCCTGGCCTGGAGGCTGAGCAGGAGAAGCATGTGGACCCTGTGAATGTGTACTGGGTGCCTCAAGGTGATGTAGCACATCCCACATGTCTCGGGGGACAGGATCATGATTGTGTGTGCCCCCAGGGGGACAACATCCCCTGAGGTGGTTCCACCTGATGGTAGTGCTGGACCAGTAACATGAAGAGGCCCCAGGGTGGATCCCACATGTGATGTGGCCTGGTAACATGGCCAAATGAGTTTGGAGAGATGGTTCTGCTGGTAAATATTCCCTAAAATGCTATTGTGTCACTGTTATAGAACATATGTGGGTAGTAATAGTCTACACAATCCCAGAACAAGTCCAACAGCATGCAGAGATATCCCCAATAACACAGAATGTCAGATGTGCAGCAATCACATAGTAAGCATACCACAGGCAGATATAGAAACATAGTGGCCCTGACAATGGCATGCAGGTGAATATTCTGTAACAGGCCAACAATGATAGTGTTCACACAGGGAACATGGCTACAAACACATAGCACAAATTATGGTACAAAACAATATCTCTCCCACTGGTAAGTAAGCTGTAGCCATACCTATTGAGTTGTGTGTACAGTTTGTTGTCTCTGATATGGTGGGGGGGTGACAGAGATGTGTATTAAGAACTATGGTAATCTTGCTGTATGAGTTGCTCAGACCCGTTTCTATCTTTATGTCTTTCAGGCAAGATGTCACATGGATGCCTCCTTGCTTATTCAGCAGCTGAAAATGACATAGTGCTGAACTATCTCATCCAGCACTACCCTGTCCTGTTTGCCCGGGCCGTCTATGAGCAGCAGGAGCAGACCACCCTAAGGAACGACCTAGTCCACAGGATCAATGATGTCAGACTGCACAACCGCCATTATGAGCAGGTCTGGCATCATTGTTTTGACCTGCTTCACAATGCCTGTCAGAGTGCTGCTGCAGTCTGGGGGGATCACCTCACAACAGGGGGGGGCCATGCCATCCATCCCCCCTGACACATGTTAAGGAGCTCCTCGCCAGCCTCGTGGCACCTGCCCGTCCACACAGCCAACTGCCAGATGCCATTGTGGAGGTGGGTGCTACCCACACACCAGCTGAAGAACATGCGGGTAAGGCCACAGGGCACATCAGTAGAGCACTGTTGCGTATGCATCTGCAGCTGTATAGATAGATCATGCATATCTGACATGTCATATATATAGTTTGTTGCTGCATAGTAGTAATAAACAGATGTGCATATGTGGTAGTATTGTGGACTTGTACTGTTGATGTACTGTAATGCTGCACCCACCCTGTAACAATGCCACAGGTGTGGCCACTGACTTTGCATCTCTCACACACTTATGTAGGTCCCTCTGGTAAACCACCAAGGCAGCAGCCTGTAGCTGGTGAGTATGGTTTATGTTGATGCTTGCCAATACACCGGGCATGTAATCGCTATGGTATAGTCCATGCACACATCTAACACTCCTACCCAGAATGCCTGCTATACATGTTCAGGTATTGTTGCTGTTAAATGCACTGCATCACAGTGGTGACCATGATGGGGTATTGGGAGGGTATGTCAGACACCTGCAAGATGACTAACATCTTGTAATTGCAAAATGTGTCCTCAGGGATTAACATAATGGTGGGACACATGGCCTACAGTGGGGACATGCGTAAAACATCACCCTTATACAGTGCAACAACAGTGTATCTACCAGTATTACAATGGCAACTGTTACAGATGTACACTATGGCATAATCTATTACTGTGGTCTACATTATTAGCTGGGACTAGGCTGTAACACGTGGTGTTCAGTGTATGGGACACTGCAAACTGACACACATGTTTAAGCCTTAATTGTCAAGCATCTGCAAAAAGGCTGAATGTGTGGAAGGTGTGTCAGAATGACACACCAGTGCACTGCAGCAGGGATCCTAAGCATGCTAAGAACAGCTGTATCTGCACACAGTCAGGTTCAAGAACTGTGGCAGACATAACCCTATCCCCACAGCAATAGTGACGGCAGTGTGTGAACACCAAGGGATGTGCACATGAGTAGACCTTGCAATCATGCAGATCTGGGGGACATGTGTAGGGCAGACTGACCATACACTGGCAAGTGCAGATGGCCCATGCTAGTATACCCCTGCCAGGAATAGTGACTGCCATAGTACACATAACAATAGGTGCAACAAACCGTCATGATAAGGGTGTGCACACATATGCATCATGGTCAGCATCCGCACACCTAACACATTTCGTAGGCACTGCATGTGAATGTACAGGACATATGTCACATATCGGGCTTATGTAGTGTTAATATATGCAGTGATGTGGTCCCATGGCAGATGAAGGATGGGTGCGTCATATCAATAATGGTGTGTACACTCCCCATAGCCATGGTATGGTCTGACGGTTGTCAGTGTAATAGTTTTGGATTGGTCATACATGGGCCGCTGATAATGAGATCTGTAAACTAGACATCAGGAATTCACAAATGACATCTGTCCACATATCATCCCAGGTATGTGTTGCTGAAAAACATAGGGGCTGTGAGCATTAGAGCTGACATAACTGATATAGTACTACACATTCAGCAATGGGTTGTACACCTGTGAGGTTTGGTGCACAGTACATGGCAGGGTGCAGAACAGGTGCACAGCAATACTGTGTACATGGGTGCCATGGTATCCAGGGGAAGGGGCATCACCTACTAACACAGCCCATGCATCACACACATGTATACTGTTGCTAGCATGAATTGAATATATCTGCACTGCATGCTGTTGTGTACCACGTGTTATGTATGTTGGCAGATGGGTAATAGAAGGACTGTGTGTACTATCTTTGTGCAACCTCACTGTGTGTGTGTGTGTGTATATGTGTTCCTGTATGCATATTTGTGATTGTGGGGTTGTTCATATGGCAGTACTTCCCTTTGGGATCATGCAGTACATGGACTGACACATGACACACCAGGAATACTTGTCTGATATGTAATTACAGGACAGCCAATAGTATAATAAGGTCTGTAGCATGGAACATGCACTGGGAGGGAAAGTAGACACCAGGTATACCCTTAATATTGCATTCAGCAGAGAGGTGACCGACAGCCCACGTATGCTGCACTACAGATGCATTGGGGAATTACTAGACAACACCAGGGAGTGTATCCATATATTAAAGTTGTCACATGATAGGTTGATTGAGCAGCATATCTGGCATGTACTGAGCAATACTTACACATGACACTCCAGTGCGTGACATTATGGAGTGAACGTAGTAGCCCCTCAAATATAGGGGCCATGCTAAAGATGTCCGGACATACACAGGGTGAACACTGAATCACAGCAGTGAGGCCATGTAAAACCACTCCACTCAGGTCAAGGAGGTAATGGAGTAACAGGTCTTGTGTTGTGATCACTTGTCTAGGCATTTAGAGGAATAATACGTTAATGAGTGGTATTAATGAGTGTATGTTACCAAGTGTGATGCAGGATGGGGAATGTATGGGAATAAACATGGGACTGTCTGTAAAGTCACGGACAGGTAGGTATTAAGGTGGAATGTGTGTGTGTGAGTGAGTGTGTATGTGTGTGTGTGCGTGCGTGTGTGTGCATGTTTGTGCGTGTGTGTGTGTGTGTGTACTGTTATGCAATGCTGTACAGGTCTTAAAGTGCATTTCTTGTTTTCGCCCACAGATGGCGAAGTGGGTCAAGGTCTCTCCTGCATGCAATCTGATGGTGTCCATACAGACACCGAAGATGATGGCAGTACTGCTGAGGAACAGGTAGGGTTGTCAGGAGCTGAAACAGTGCCATCATTTGAACTCCCCCCTTAGACACCCCAACCCCACACACGGTTTCAGTGCCTATACATACCCCATCACCAGTGGCCATAGCAGAGGGACAGCTGGCGGTTGGCGGCAGTGCACAGAAGAGTGTGGTACCCATGCCTACTGTGTCTGGTCACAGCAGGCATAGCCAGATGTCCAGCAGGGCACCACATAGGCAGATGTCCCAGGGTGCTCATGGTATGGCCGCTGGTCATCATGCCCCTGGAAGACGTGTCAGTACTGACATGCATAGGTGCATTGCTTCACGGGTGTGTAGTGGTTGACTGTGCCAGAAGGCTATACAAGGCTAGGTGAAGGGTATACCTTGTCATCAGGCCACATGACAATGGTCTGCCATGTGGCTCAGGGGTGTAGTGTCTGGATTGGCCGACACATGTGGGTATTGTATTCACCATCCAGTCACCTGGGTAACTATTGTGTGTGGCCATTGCTGTGCAATGCTTGCCATGTATGTGTTCTGTAGTCCATGACATGGACGGTGTCTGGGATGTGCACATGTCCCACATGCATTTATAGTGAAATGTGGAACTGTACCTGGGGTGTCTGGCTCATGTTGTGTACACAGACTGTTATCATCAGATGTGCCAGTCCTGGCCTCATGTGGCGGGAACTGTTAATGGAGAGCAGGTTGACCCTGCACCTACATTGATAGCACGATACAGGTATTCCCTGGTGCCTGTGGCATCTGTCCATACAGGGCATGTATTTAAGGCATGGTATGTCCTTTGTGGGTCACATCTGATGGCACCACAGGTGTTGCAGGCGTCCAGTGGGGAACATAGTGAAGGCGCACTGTCTGCATGTACGTATCTATTGTATTGATAGGCAGGGTGCAATGCCCTCTGTAGTCCACTGCAATCACACCATGGTTACTATCTGTGGGGAAAAATGCAGGGTACTACCAACATAGCGGTTGTTGCTTAGGCAAGTGTGTTTGTGTATGGGACATGGGTTGAGTGTGTCCTCTGGGTAATACAAGGGTTGCTGACTTTGTTCACCAGGCCTTGATGTCACATGTATGGGTATGGAGTGGCACTGCAGACTCTCGGCTATTTCACATCTGTTATTCTTGTAAGGTGGACATTGTGACATATAATAGGGCCACCATATAAGAAAATTTCAAAACCTGCTCCACAATGAGTCCAGTTGTTACACACTCACAGCCACCTCCACACAGGATACAAATGACAAATACAGGCACACACACTTGCCATGGTTGGGATTAGAACTCCTACCTAACTAGTTTTTCATACTACAGCATTACGCAGTTATAGGACACACCACGGAGATTACTGAAGTACTTCTTCCCAAACATGTATTTCACTGGGAATGACATCAGCAGGCTTGCCAAAGAAGGTCACTGGAGGTTGCAGTGACTGTGAATGGCCTCAAAAGCATTGCATCCTACACATACAATGAAACACATGCACAAAAATCCACACTTGCCATGCCTGGGAATAGAACCCCTACCAAAGTGCTATATTACACTACAGCATTACACTGTTATAGGATGTGCCACAGAGATCACCAGAGTACTCCTTCCCCAAAGGTGTATTTCACTGAGAATGACATCAGCAGGCTTGCCAAAAAAGGTCAATGGAGTTTGTAGTGACTTTGAATGGCCTCAAAAGCATTGCATCCTACACAGACGAAGAAACACAGACACAAACATCCACACTTGCCAAGTCTGGGAAGAGAACCCCTACCAAAGTACTATAGCACACTACAGCATTACACAATTATAGGATGTGCCATGGAGATTACTGGGCTTCTCTTTTCCCAAAGGTGTATTTCAAAGTGAATGACATCAGCAGGCTTGCCAAAGAAGGTCAGTGGAGGTTGTAGTAACTGTGAATGGCCTCAAAAGCATTGTATCCTACACAGACAAGTAAACAAACACACAAACATCCACACTTGCCATGTCTGGGTATAGAACCCCTACCAAAGTATTATATCACACTACAGCAGTACACAGTTATAGGACATGCCACAGAGATTACTGGGCTACTTATTTCCCAAAGGTGTATTTCAAAGTGAATGACATCAGCAGGCTTGCCAAAGTATTTTGAAAAGTAGTGAGTGTGACTAGCCCAAAAAGCATTGCTCCCTACACAGACAAAAACAAACACACACAGTGGCCATGTCTGGGATTAGAACTTCTACCTAACTAGTGTATCATACTTCAGCATTATGCAGTTATAGGATGTGCCACGGCAATTACTAGGCTACACTTTTCCCAAAGGTGTATTTCAAACTGAATGACATCGGCAGGTTTGCCAAAGTAAGGCATATGAAATGTAGTGAGTGTGGCTAGCCTAAAAAGCATTGCTCCCTACACAGACATAAACACACAGTTGCCATGTCTGGAAACAGAATTCTTACTTGACTAGCACACTATAGCATTATGCAGTTATAAGATGCGCCACAGAGATTACTGGGCTACTCTTTTCCCAAAGGTGTGTTTCAAACTGAATGGCATCAGCAGGCTTGCCAAAGTAGGGCATTTGAAATGTTGTGAGTGTGACTAGCCTAAAAAGCATTGCTCCCTACAAAGGCAAAGACACACAAACACACACACATACAGTTGCCCTGTTTGGGAGTAGAACGCCTACCTAGCTAGTTTATCACACTACAGCATTACAAAGTTATAGGACATGCCACGGAGATTACTGGGCTATTCCTTTCCCAAAGGTGTATTTCAAAGTGAATGACATCAGCAGGCTTGCCAACGTAAGGCATTTTAAAAGTAATGAGTGTGACTAGCCTAAAAAGCATTGCTCCCTACACAGACAGAGACACACACACACACAGTTGCCATGTCTGGGATTAGAACTCCTACCTAACTAGTTTTTCACATTACAGCATTACACAGTTATAGGACACACCACAGAGATTACTGAGCTACTCCTTTCCCAAAGGTGTATTTCACTGGGAATGACATCAGCAGACTTGTCATAATAGGGCTATGAGGAGGGCAGTGTGTGTGCATGGGCCATAACCCATTCATCTAGAGGTAGACACACCACACTCAGGCACACGCATGTTTGTATTCCACAGGTACATGTATACAACTGCTAGATGACTACTGCCTTGTACAGTCATGCTACACAGCTAGCACTTGCACCACAGAGTCTGTATTGCTGAAGGATACCAGTGGCTAATTTCTACAGTGAGTGACATTTACATATCATGTGGTTGTACCCATTTGGCTGTGTGCTGGGTGGGACAGGCCTCATGATGGAAGGCTCTTTGTCACTGTCACTCTCTTCCACACATCTATGTATGTATACTTTTGGCATATTATAGTGTGTTACCCTTGGATATATGTGTGTATTCCTATCCAATGTGTGTGCAAAGCATGACTGGTGCACATCTGCAACTGTCAGATATGTATGGTCCACTGTTGTTGGCATACCTGGGCTTCATTTGTTTAAGTGTGTGAGCATGCCCAGTATGACCTTTCAGTATGCTGTTGTCTGACATTGCCTTCATTTCTCTAAGTGTGTGAGCATGCCCAGTATGCCCTTCTGTATTGAATGTGTGGATCCATTCCAGGTAGTTTGTACTCCAGTGCAGACCCTTGTGTTCTACACCTACAGATAGCAAACTGTTTCTGCAGGATATCTGTAGATCAGTTGGCAATATGGGGTCAAACTGTGCAAGGGATTGTGTGTACTGTAGGTAATTGTGTCTGTACTGCTTCTGCTACATGGTACTGGTGTTAGCAGAGATATTCAGAGATGTGTACTGTTATACGCTGTGATGTTTTATGTCCTCAAGTACTGTCTGATGGACATTTTTGCTCACAGTGATGTCCTGGGGAACACAGGGTGAATGCAGCTGTGTCCAGTATTGTGGTCAAATGCCTACATATTCATGGAAAGTTATGCCATTCTGGAGGGGGAGCTGCAGACACTTGCTGCTGGGTCTATGTATCCAGTTCAGCACCATGGTACAGTGATGGCAGAGGATCCCATACTTGTACTTCCATTGATGTGACAGTATGGCCTTATCTTGCTGTGGCAATATCTCCCAGCTGTACAGATTCACACAGGTTACCCAGATGCAGGGGTCATAAGTCAGGAAATTACCCTTGTACGGGCAGGTTTATAGCCACCCATTCTTGTGTTTGCAGCCAGGGATAGTATGTGCACAGAGCTGTGTGTTGGTGTTTACACATTCCATGCTACCCATGCTCCCACAAAACCCCTCTATTATTCTATCCTCTTCCATACATTATGCATACATTCTCTGATAATTTCCCTATAGTTATCACCTCATCACAGCTGTGTTTTGGTGTTGGTCCACAGTTCATGCAGTGGGACATGGTGGACATGTTACTGTGGTTTGTCCACATGGCCTTGCAAATGGCTTATGTGGAGTGTGTTATGTTGTTATTTGGGTGTCCATGACATAACATACATTGGCAGTACGAGTGAGACGCAGGCCTTTGGCAGAGGCCTTTAGGGCATTTGGTGGTGATGCAGGCCAGCTGTAGCAGGCCATTACATTGTGTCAGTCCTACAGTCCCAGACTGCCATACAGTATATTCCCCTGGGGTGACAGGGTAGGTGTGCTAGGTGTTCATGACAATACTTTCTATCAGTATTGATCAGGTGGTGTGGATTCTGGCAGGGTGCTGCTTACAGCTAGGGACACACCTCCATGGGACACCTGCACTGCATGCTGCATTCTTTCACTATTGCCATACACAGGTGGGGGTCAAATTGTACCCATTCCCAACAGCAGGGATAAGACCAGAGAGGTACCTGTGGGTGGTGTTTGGATAAGCTGGGTGCATGTGTGCTATGGACATTACTTGCATCTGACTCAGAGATATGCATGGGGTATTCCAGTTATGCTGGCTTGTGCAGGGACATCAGCCATTTCCCAATACATCAGTCCTATCACCTTTGTGATCTGCAAGTGTTCGGCCAGACGACATTGGTATTCCCTACTACAAGCCCAGATAATGTGATGCATAGCTGTATGTACAATTCCAGCGGTGGGTCCATTTCATGGTTACACATTATATACTGTATGTCTGGGGTACTTTTCCCTGTGTACTGCTTGTATATCTAGCCCAACAGTCATGCCATGTCCATCTTTCAGATGGTGACACATATTACCATCATACATTTACAATGGCTTATTGCTAGCATGTGTTATACTGGGGAGCATTGTCTTTGGCACTGCAGTTGTCAGGACTTGGCCCTGTCATCAACAGCAGTGGGCAATGGCCACCAGGTCAAACCTCAACATGCACACATACTAACCACTCTCACACAATATGAAACACACACCAACCTAACACACGCATATCTGCATATTGTACAAATGCTACAATCTATCCTGCTACCTTGGCCACCTCAGGTCATTTGTGCTCCACTGGTATTATACCTACACATACATGTTACTACATGTCTACATCAGATTGGAGGGGGGCACACCTGACTGTTACTACATTTCTACATAGGATTGGGGGGAGGGCACACCTGACTGTTACAGCATGTCTACATCGGATTGGGGGGCACACCAGATTGTTACTACATTTCTAAATAAAATTGAGGGGGCACACCTGAATGTTACTACATTTCTACTTAGGATTGGGGGGAACACCTGACTGTTTCTATATTTCTACATAGGATTGGGGGGCACACCTGACTGTTACTACATTACTACTTAGGATTGGGGCCACACCTGACTGTTTCTACATTTCTACATAGGATTGGGGGGGCACACCTGACTGTTACTACATTTCTACTTAGGATTTGGGGGGGCCCACCTGACTGTTACAATGTGTCTACATCAGATTGGGGGGACACCAAACTGCTACTACATTTCTACACAGGACTGAGGGTGGGAAAGACCTGACTGTCTCTACATTTCTACATAGGATGGGGGCACACCTGATGGTTTCTACATTTCTACACAGGATTGGGGGGGGGCATACCTGACTGTTTCTACATTTCTGCATAGGCTTGGGGGGCACACCTGACACTTGTACTCATTTGCTATGACTGTACTGGTATGTCATGTAGTCTACTTCATTATGTATTCTAACCTATCATGCTGGCTAGAGGCAAATCAGTGTACTACAGCTCTTAAGTTTCATTGACCTACATATCAGTTTCTGACTTCCTACCCTTCAGAACTAACATCCCACTGCCTGACCTGCTGTAGTCTTTCTGTGTAGGCCTGGGGGAAGGTTACCCATAGCCATCATTCAGAGGCCTTAGCACAGCCTTTGTTTGCATTTGTCTACCCCTGTCCTGGTGGCTGAGACTGTTTTTGGGTATGTGAACCTCCTTGACTGGCATGTGTGTGTCATAGGGCCACAGATGTGGCCCAGCACACTTCCTGCAGTGGGTTTTGCCTCCATGTTTAGTACTGGCTACTATGGTGACACCAGTATTTGTTACAGATCTCATGGTGTCACTATAGGTGTCTACTATCTGCTGGTATCCCATTCAGCCACCCAATTCCCTTGCATGCTCACATCCATACCATACATACAAGTAACAACACATACTACTCCATTTGGCAATTGGTAAGGAAAGTGACTTACCTTGTGGGTGTGCCAGTATTGACAATGGTGCTGGAGGGTTGCCTATGTTGGATGCACATAGTACACTCCCTATACATGGTTGAGCACAGGTAGTGTCATGTTTGGCATCCCTTTTACTGTATGTGCGAGTCAGAGAGTGGTGTCATTCCCTGGGTCCCTCCTGTGTCAGTGTATGTGCTATGCGTTGCCTCTTTGACAAGGCCAGGGCACACTGGGCATGCCTCCTTCTGTCTACTGGGGCAGGCTCAGGGCGTTCCTCCTCCGAGTCACTCTGTGCCTGTCCAGGCCTTAGCAATGGTGGGGGGATGAGTGGCCCTGCCCCATGCTGTTCCTGCTGCAGCTGTTCCTGCAGGATCATATTGCGTAGCATGGCACATACAATGACAATTTGAGTACATGTAGCTGGGGAGTACTGCAAGGCTCCACCGGATATGTCCAGGCACTGGAACCATGACTTGAGCATCCCAAACACATGCTCTATTACAACTGTGGTCTGTGGGTGTGCCTAATTATGGAGTTCTTGTTTGGGTGTGTGTGTGCATTTCTGATGGGTGTCATCAGCCATGGCCCCAGTGCGTAACCAGCATCCCCCACCAGGTGACTGTAAGGGATGTCCCTACTAGCGAATCTCTGGTACAGCTGCATCAGATGCCAGATGTGGGAATCGTGATAGCGTCCAGGGCAACCAGCACACACATTCATTATTATGCCCTGGCCATCTCACACAACCTGGCAGCTGATGGAGGGGAAGCCCTTGCAGTTAAAGTAGACCGTACCCTGCTCACCAGGTGGTGCTTTGATGTGTATGCACATGCAGTCTATAGCACCCACTACCTCAGGGTATTCTGCTATCTGGTGGAAGAGATGCATATTGCTGGCCAACGCCTCACGGGTGTTGGGGAAATATACGTGCTCACCGGCATGTGCTAGCATATCATCCAGGAACTGGTGGAGTACCCTGGATGCTGATGCCTGTGAGATCCCCATGATATCCCCAGTTGGCCTTTGGAAGGTATCTGTAGCTAGTATTCTTAGGCCTACACATAGCTTGGTATCCACTGGGATGGGTTCCCCTCTGTTAGTTCTGTGTGTGAGGCATGGCCAGCACAGCTCAACATTTTGCTGTAGGAGGTCCCTGTCCATCCTATAGCACTCCACTATCTCCAGCTCATGTAGCCTTTGGTAGATTACCCTGGGTCTGTACATTCTTCTCTGTCTCCTCACTGTGGCTTGTTCAACACCATTATCATCCTCACCACCCTCAGCCTTTTCCACATGTTGATGTATGATAGCTATTGCAGCCCCTATCATTTTGTTGTTTTTGTTTGTTAAAATTCCCCCGCTTGTATACACCGGTGGTGTAGAGTATGTGGGAAAAACCAGAGGGAAAGGTGTTTGCATAGTTTATAGTAGTGTTCTGGGCTGGGCTGGTCTGCTGCCTGTGTAATTGGCTGATTCTGATACATTTCACCTGCCATCTATGCTAGTTCTCCTAGATTACCTTCCTACTGCTGTTTTTCTTCTACTGCTGTTTTTCCTTCCCACTGCTTTCCTGTTTAAGCCCGGGGCTGCGCCGTACAAACACAGTGCTCAAATGTGCACAGAGTTGCTATTTCCTGGTATACTTTTGTTTACCCTTTAAAACCTGGTGCATGGCACGCACACCGGCTTAGGCAATGTAAAGTGTGCTAGGCAGCCTCAGACACCCCCCCTTGCTTAGCTCTGTTAAGCTAAGGGAAAACCCGAGCCACAGGGCTCCAATCCGCTTACAGTATGCCTGACACTCCCCCTATGATGTTAGCTAGTGCCTAGGCTTGCACCAAGCTATTCCTGCTCTTACACTGTTGGGTGCTGACAAGCATGAAGGGGAAATCTTGGATTCAGTATCATTCCCCTCATTTGCATAGGATTGCCTGCTGATGCATAGTTACAGGTCCCACACCGAGCCTCCCCCCTTAGCAACCACTATTCATAGGCCATGTTGTCTTTTGCCTGCCATTGAGTTTAATGGCAAAATAGTGATTTTGGTTAGAATGCCTACTTTTGTTTTTTTTTTTAATTTTTCACCCGATCCCGATGTCCCATGCTTAAACAGCCGAGATCGGCTAAAAAAAAAAGTTAATTTTTTAGTTTTGCAACTGTTTTCCATGCCAATGGCCATATATTTGGCCATTGGCATGCTTTGTACATAATATCCACCCTTTATTTGGAGCTGTCTTGGCTCCATTTTGTAGTTTGCAGACATGCACTCGGCTACTAACCGAGTATATTTCTGCAGATTACACTAGTCCTGCACAGCCAGCTGCCAGCTTCCTGGATCACAACTTCATCTCATTTGCAGGGATTTCACCTGCAAATGGGGTAATTTGCATACAGAAGCTGAGTCCGTGCAGGACTAGTGCAGGAGCACTCGTGCACGTCCCTACTGCTTATTCCTGGATCGCATGACATACATATTGCCTGCTGGAGCTCCTGCACTAGTCCTGCACACCATGCAGGGCTTGCTGAATCCAGGGGAAAATGACTTAACTCTTTACAAAGTAAATCTGTAGAGATTTTTAAGCTGTATATATGAAACATACACACATATTGACATAAAATGACTTAACTTTTTGCAATATAAATGTCCAAAAATTTTAAGTTATATATATGAAACAGGGTGGGTCAGATGTGCCCCTCCCTGCCCACTGGATATCAGAGGCAACCTGTGGGCACTATCTGATTAAATGACTTGCTCATAGTCACACAGTAAGCAAATGTACTTGTAAGGAATCAATCACTGTACCCTGCACTACAGTAAGCAGCTGATTAACAGCTAACAGACTTATATGCTTTAAGTCTCTCTCTGTATAGATATAGATACACATATAGATGTAGATATTGATACACATATAGATACAGATATGGGTCTACTTTGGTAGCTTGAAGTTTCAAAACTTTGAACTTCATATGGTCAAGACCATAAGATTGAAGTTTTGAAACTTTGAATGGTTTAAGTGAAGCTTGCCGTACAGCACAGAACGGGATATTTACCATTCTCTTCACTGTAGTGTGATATTGGAGTTGGTATATTTAAGTAGCAGGGGGGCTTGCCCCCCTACATAAATGTAAAAAAAAATATTTTTTTATTGAAGTTTCGAACTTCTAAAACTTTGATGTCATGGTCTCGACCAGGAAGATTGAAGCTTTGAATGTTTGAGCTTCCAAAGTAGATCCATATATGCATATATATTCCAAAAACTTCAAAAACATGCAGAAACTCAAGCTGGCCACAGGTGTCAGTGTGTGTGTGTGTGTGTGTGTGTGTGTGTGTGTGTGTGTGTGTGTGTGTGTGTGTGTGTGTGTGTGTGTGTGTGTGTGTGTGTGTGTGTGTGTGTGTGTGTGTGTGTTTGTGTACAGTCTGGAAGAACTGCAGCAGGGCTAACCACCCTGTGGTGTGAATATTGGGCCTAGATGATTGGCACTGTTGAAATGACACCATATATATATATATATATATATATATATATATATATATATATATATATATATATATATATATATATATATATATATATATATATATATATATATATATATATCTGGTGTCGCTTGTCCCAATCATTCAAAAGAGATGATAAAGCGTATAGGTTCAAGATATTTATTGTACATAAACATGTCGGGAACTGTAATTGGAACATGTATTTAGGCTAAATGATTCGCTCATTACTTCAAACACACTCATATGTGCATCTCCATGTCTGCATTCACTCTGGCTGACTGTACAAAATGGCATTGTTCTTGCACATGCTCAGTATTTACATGCATGTGCTATCTAGCTACAGTGGCTGGCTAGGAACAATACACAAAATGATCTGCATCCTCCCTTTTTGATTTGCTCGACATGCAGTAGGAGAACAAGGCAATTTATATACTAGATAACATTTCAATACTAATAACAAAACAGAACTCAAGTCCAAGTCACTGTGTATTTTGAATTGGGTCTGGAAATTCTACCCAATCTTGTCACAAAAAAGCTTTGGGCTTAGCAACAGGGACAGTGTCTGGGGAATTCTTCTCAATAGGAACTTTCAGGGATAAGATCAGAATTATTTGAGGAAAGTACACTGTCCTCTGAAAGTTGAACAACTGTAGGGTCACTCTGAGAGACAGAGTCTTTGGCACATACAATCTGCTGCATCACTGGTTCAGAGACTGGAGATATATGACTTTAGTTCCTTCTGAAATCCATTCCTTCCAACTGAACAATATAAGATCTCGGTTCCTCATAAATATTTTTGATAATTCCCACTTGGTCATATCCTTTAGATGTTTGCATCCTTACAATCTCACCTTGTCTTAATGGTCTAAGGTTTGTTAGATTTATCATAGTACTACTTTTGTGACTGACATTTTTTTTCAAAAGTTGAGTCTTGACCACTCTGTTGTTCTTTTCATTTGGAGTCAATACTTGTTTACTGATCAGCAAGGTTGTTCTTGTCTGTCTAGATATTAATCTCTAAGCAGGGGAAACAAGCAAGTTATCTCGAGGAATGTTTCTGAGATTGAGTAGGTTAAGAAAAACATTGGCACCATCTCTCTTGGATTTCTCCAACAAACATTTCATACTTTGAACTGCACGCTCAGCTAATCCACTGGACCATGGATACTCAGGACTACTAGTAACATGGACAAAGTCCCAGGTCTCAGCAAATTTCTTGAATTGCTGACTTGTAAACTGTGTAGCATTGTCAGAAACAACTTTGTGTGGACTACCATGAATAGAAAAATGTCTCTTCAATTTTGTAATGACAGTGATGGGCGTTAGATTAAGAAGAAGGTCAATTTCAAACCAACTTATATAAGAGTTTACTAACACTAAGTAATGTTGACCATTCCATTTGAAAATATCAGTAGCAACTTTCGACCATGGTAGTTCAGGAACCTATTTTAGCTGAAGTGGTTCTTTTTGTTGGTGTGATTCAGTACTACTGCAAATAGAACATGCTAGAATTTCCTTCTCTATATCTTTTGACATAGAAGGCCAAAATACTATGCCTCTTTCCCTTCTTTTGGTAGAATCAGTACTTGGATGTCCACAATGCAAAATATGGATGTATTCCTGTTGGAACACTAAAGGAATAGCTACTTTAAGACCTTTCATGATGATCCCATCTTCTATCATGAGCTTGTCTCAGTAAGGAAAATACTTATGTATGTCAAGTGGTAGACTGGTTTGTCACACTAGCCACCCTTGACTGATAACATGTTTCAACTTCTGAAGAATAGGATCTAAAGATGTGTGATGTCTGAATTCATCAAGACGTGATGAGGAAAAATGTTTAACTTCCATGACTTTTGTGACCTTGAAGTCTGCTTTCTCATCGTCATGCTGTTCTGTAGTTTGTCTAGGTGCTCTTGACAAAGCATCTCAAGGTATACATATTTGCCTTTTGTATAAACAATACTAAAATTGTACTTTTTCAATTTTAACATCATGTTGCAGGCGTGCTGGGGCTGGATGTATTGGCTTTTTCAGAACTGTCACTAGATGGTGGTGATCAGTCTCTAGTTTAACAGGTTTGACATAAATATAATCACTGAACTTTGAACATGCGAACACTACTGCCAAAAGTTCTTTTTCAGTTTGTGCATACTACATCTCAGTTTGGGTTAAAGCTCTGTATGCAAAGACTACTGGTATACCTTCTTGAAAACATGCTGCACCAAGATGATAATTTGAAGCATCACATGAAAGAGTTACTGGTTTGTGAACATCATAATACCTCAGTGTGGATGGACTGGCAATTTTCTATTTCAGAACGTCAAATGCTCTTTGGTGTTGTGGCAACCAAGACCAGTCTATATTTTTGCATGCCAGCTCACATAATGGTGCTGAAAGCTCACTCAGGTCTGGGATAAACTTTCCTAAACAGTTGACCATACCAAGAAAACGTTGCAAAGATGTGACATTGTCTGGAACTGGCATCTCAAGAATTGCTGTTTGTTTAGATGGACCGAGTTGTAACCAGAACTAGTAAACAAATGACCCACATAAGTAACTCCTCTCAGCTTGAATTTGCATTTCTGAGGATTCAATTTAAGGCTGACTTCACGTGCACAGTCTAGAACTTTCTTGAGGTTTTTATCATGTTCGTGTTCACCATTGTCCTTTGCAATAATGTTATCTACTATGACTGCACATGGATAACCTGAAAAAATGTGCTCCATCGCATGTTGAAATGCTTCACTGTAGAATTTGTCCTAAATGACATTCTCAAGAATCTGTATTTTCCAAACGGTGTACTGAAAGTAGTTAACAATGAATATTTGCGATGCAGCAAAATTTGACAAAACAAAGTTTTTGCATCTAAGAATGAAAAAAGAATGTGATATTTGGCCAAGAGCTGCTATTTCTTCTACTGTGCTCATTAGATGATGAGGATGTTTAAGCACTATGTTTAAATCTCTGGAATTAATACATATTTGAATATCATCTAAGCCTTTCTTATGAGCTATGACCATGGAGGATACCCATTCAATTGGTTCTTTTACTGGCATTATCACACTTAAATTCACTATTTTGTCTAGTGCTGTTTTTACTTTACTCTGCACTGCTACTGGAACCCTCCTTGCTGGTCTGACAACTGGGCTTACTTCATAGTTTAACTTCATGGAATATGTGACTGGTAGTCTGCCAAGCTCATCTTTGAAATTATTAGCATATTCACTAAAAATACTCTGTGAAGTATCGTGGTTGTTCGCACTTATATGGTGGACCTCCTTATTAAATGAAATAAGTCCCATTCTCAAACTGTCTTTGGGGCCTAACAGTGACTGCACATGTCTTTTGACTATGTAAAACTGCAAGTCATAGCCCTTACCAGCAGAATGGCATGTGAGAACTACTGTGCCATCACTCTGAATCTCTTCACCACCATAAGCAACAAGCTTTGTACACTTTGTTGAATCAAGTTTCTCACCAGCTTTCACCTTGGCAAAGATTTGTGCTGATATAACATTGCACTTGGATCCAATATCTACTTTAACCTCTACAGGTTTTCCATTAATTTGTACAGTACAAAATATTTCACCCTTTGCTGACAACTGATATTCTACTGTATTAACAGTTTCATCAATCACTGAGACACCATCAACATAGAAAGACTGCTCACGGCTTTCTATCTGATCTACTTGCTTCTTCGGATGCTCTCTTTTATTAAAGGTATGTGCCACCTCAGACTTTGATACGATTCCACATTTTACATTTGTGACATTACTGACCAAATGCTAAGCACTTTTCTCATTTTGGTTCATGGTTATCTCTACAATTATGACAGTCAACAATAAGATTAGGTGCTGCAGCCCCATTATGTTTATAGTTGAAACTGGGTGCTGCCATGTCATTCGGCTTCTATCTCTTTTTTACGTTAGCTTTCTGTTGTACACTATCAATAGTCTCACTGGTAGATGCTGTATGCATGCTCTTCTCATCTGTAAGCATATTCGTGTGCTTCTCTGCAAGCTCATATATTTAACAAATCTCTATGGTTTTGCTCAACGTTAAATCACTATCTCAAAGCAAAATCTTTCTCACTGCATCATTATTAACACCACACACAAGTTGGTCCTTTATCAACTTACCTTGAAGATCACCAAATCTGCACATCTTTGCTTTATTTCTGAAATCAGTAATATATGCTGCTATAGTTTCACCAGGCTTTTGATTTCTTGTGTAAAATATGTGCCTTTCCATTGTGATATTCATTTGACAGTTACATGTTTCTCTAAATTTATGTTTTCAGCACTCAGGGTCTTCTTGCATTTCAGCCTGTATCACAATATGGTGGTTCTCCCCCTCCCCTGCATACATGATAGGTGCATATACAAATTAGCATTCTCTCTCAGAGCTTTTGACTGATATACGTATGTTTGGGAGACTAATTTCTTTAAAATTGCTATTTAGTAATGATGTAACACTTGAAAATTCGTGTGAATTTGTTTTTAAACGTAGAAGTACTTTTACCCCTAATATGCCTGCTAGTGTTGAATGTTTTGTACGGGCTTGTGAAAGAGATTTTTATAATTATTTTTCTGACAAAACTAAGAAATGTCTTTTCTTTAATTTGAATACACAGGAGAGATGTTCGTTAAATAGGTTTGTTCGGGATTCCAGCCTAACGATAAGACCTGCTGACAAAGGTGGGGGGGTGGTGCTTTTAGATACACACCACTATATTCTTCTTATGCTGGAGTTATTAAATGATAATGACACCTATGTCAAGGTTGGGAAAGACGATGTGAACAGGATTATAAAGAGAGTATGTGATGAGTTGCATGATCTCCTCATGTGCAGGCAAATATCTTATGAGCTTTTTGAATATTTTCACGTAGAATATCCTGTAATTCCTTATTTTAAAGGCCTTCCCAAGATACATAAAGGGGTTTACCCCCTGCCCCTACGACCTATAGTATCTGGACAAGGATGGCTCACGGAAAGCATATCTTGTTATTTGGAGAGCAACCTAGGTCCTTTAGTTAGAAGCATACCTACCATTCTCAGACACACATCAGTTGTTGAATGATCTTGATGTGCTAAAGACGCGCTATGAATCTTTTTCTTCTTGTATATTAGTAACTTTGGATGTAAAAAATTTGTTTACTGCCATACCTAATGAACATGGTTTGGAGGCTTTAAGGGAGTTGTTACATGCTATGGAGAAGTATAATAATGATAAACAGATTTTGATATGTACCCTGATGGACATAGTTCTCAGAAATAATGTTTTCATGTTTCAGGACATGCTTTATTGGCAAGCATGGGGTGTCGCCATGGGCACCCCATGCGCAAACTCCTATGCCAATTTGGTGATGTACCATTGGGAGGAGGGGTTTGTTTTTAATGCAGCTTTTTTTCAGCATGTTAGGCTGTATAGACATTTTGTAGACGACATTCTAATAATTTGGGATGCTGACATGAATTTGTTGCAAGAGTTTATTTTCTACCTAGGTACTACTACAAATTTTCTGAAGTTTACTATGGAAACCTCCGCACACGAAATACATTTCTTAGATGTAACCATTAGCAAGAATGAGAGGGGAGGATTGTCTACCTCGCTTTATAGAAAGACTTGCTGGAGGAATGCCTTATTACATTTTGGCAGTATGCATCCTCGTTTCATTTTTCCCAATGTTGTTAAGAGTCAATATCTCAGGATCAGTAATATCTGTAGAGATCCTGTGGATAGACTATTACAATTGAAACTTCTAGACGAACTATTTCTAGATAGAGGATATGCAAAAGAGGTCATAAATGATGTAAGGGGAAGCTTGGTAGGTGGCCCTTTGGATATTTCGAAAGGTAAAAAGAAATGAAATGGTGTAAAGATAGAGGCATGGGGAGGCTGAATATACCTCAGTCAGGCCGTTTGGCTGTTACTATTAGGTATACTAATGACAATAAGAATGTAATAGGGATTATAAAGAAAAATTGGAATGTTTTAATGACAGATCAGCGCCTCTCTGATATACTAGGGAAAGTTCCTTGTTTTAGATATAAGAACAGCAAGAATTTAAAAAGGTTACTTTGTATAGAGAGATTTAGTGAAGGTTTGGCCAAGAATCCAAGGGACATAAGTTATGGTACTTATCCATGCAATAATTGTAATTTATGTAAGTACATTACCAGGGAACAAGATTTTATACACCCCAGTATGGTATATATATGTTCACTCCTCGATTCCATGCCTCGTGTAACAGCACCAATTTAATATATCTGGCAACCTGTATGAAATGCACAGCCTTCTATGTGGGTATGACCTCTAGAAAACTTAAGGAGAGGATATATAACCATATCTATGACATTAGGAAATCAGTCCCTACTAATGCGTTAGCAAAACATGTTACTATTTATCCTGAACATGTTTTTTCATTTAGAGTTTTGCAAATTGTTGAATTAAATAGGCGAGGGGGTGATGGTTTTAATTATCTAGAGTCAGTTGAATTAGGCTGGATTTTTAAACTAAGAGCTCATATTGAGCCTGGTATAAATCAATATGTTAGTATCAGAGCAGCCCTAGCAGCTCGTAGGTAGATGGATGTTTATTTTATTTTTATTTTTTATTTCATTCTTATGAATGTATATATTGTTTTCACATCATTTAATAATTTTATATATAGTGAAATGTATATATATATATATATATATTTGTTAAGATATATTTCATTCTGTTTTGATGCAGCCCATGAAGGTTTTTTGATGTCTTTAGGATGCTTAGAGTTTTGTTAAATATATAGTTTTTACATTTTGTCTTGATTAATTAATTGTTTAATTGATTGTGATTAACGTGTTGATTGTACCATTCTGTGCCTGGAGGCTTGTGTATATATAAGCTTTTGCAAAATGTCTTTTAGTTAAACCTGAAGAAGTGTGTATTTGAACACGTGAAAGCGCTCGTTTTATTAAAAGTTTTACTTTTTTGACATACGCACTGTTTTGTGGTGGTCCTGTTTCCACTGTTTCATCTATATTGTGTTTTTTCACTGCATCATTATTAACACCACACACAAGTTGGTCCTTTATCAACTTACCTTGAAGATCACCAAATCTGCACATCTTTGCTTTATTTCTGAAATCAGTAATATATGCTGCTATAGTTTCACCAGGCTTTTGATTTCTTGCGTAAAATATGTGCCTTTCCATTGTGATATTCATTTGACAGTTACATGTTTCTCTAAATTTATGTTTTCAGCACTCAGGGTCTTCTTGCATTTCAGCCTGTATCACAATATGGTGGTTCTCCCCCTCCCCTGCATACATAATAGGTGCATATACAAATTAGCATTCTCTCTCAACAGCTTCTGAGCCTGTTAAATTAAGAATTATGAATGCCTTTGTACATGTACCTTTATCAGAAAAAGCAGCCTGTATAAAAATATCATATTCTTGTTCAAACACTCTCCAATTCTTAGCAACATTGCTATCAAATACCAGCAGTTCAGGTCCGTGAAATCCCTCTGTCATAAATACATTTAAATATAAGCATAGACCAGGTACTTGTAATTATGCTCAAATTTAAAACAATCTCTTTGAAACGTCTTCACTTTGACACTACGAATACTACAAATATTCCAGAAACTTTAGATACTTCAAATAGCTTTAGTTCATGCTTAAAAGTAGTACATTGCAAAGAAATATGGTTGTGTTTGCCTTTTCATACATTTCAAACATTTCAGAAATTGTGTTGAACACTTTTGTATTTACTTCGAATAATTTTATCAGTATGTCACAATTTCGGGCATTTCGTTTATCTCAGTAATTATTTTGAACATTTTGAATGCTTTGCACACATTCAGTGAATGAAAAATAATTTAAACAAATTTAAGTACCTTTAAATAACCACTGACCTGTTTGCGAGTTCACTTCAGTATATTTCCCACCTTCTAACAGTGTGCCTTATGGCTTGTGTGTTGCTTCAACTTTGGATCCAATTCTGGCACCATGTTGCTTGTCTCATGCATTCAAAAAAGACAATAAAGAGTTGTGTGGATTCAAGATATTTACTGTACATAAACATGTCAGGTACTGTAATTGGAACATGTATTTAGGTAACTGATTCACTCATTACTTCAAACACATTCGAGTGCGCATTTCCATTCATGTCTGCATTCACTCTGGCTGACTGTACAAAATGGCACTGTTCTTGCATGTGCTTAGTACTTATATGCACATGCTATCTAGCTACAGTAGCTGACTAGAAACAATACACACAATGATGTATATATGTCTTACATGCCTATTGTCGAACGTCAGTTTGGTCAATGAGTGCCAGGGGGGTACTTTATGTCAAACGTATGGATTGCTGAATGGTCAAAATGTGAAGGTATATTTTGTCAAGACAGGTGAGTGGGGTTTGGAAGAGGATTTGAGAGTGTTTTTGTGTATTTGAGTGTTAAGGTTAGGGTTGCGGCTATGTGAGGGGACAGGTTTTGTATGTTTGTGTACAAGTGTGAGTACTTTAGGGTTAGATAATGGGGGTAGATGTAATGTTTACAGTGTGTTTGTGCTTGTTTATTTGCCTTGTGTGCCCCCCTGCCCACCTTAGTAATGGGTGCCGACCGTAAATCTACACTTTACCTTACAAAAAAGCACTTCCCATAAAACTGCCACTATTCAGATGAATGTGAGGTCAGAGTTATGGGGGGTTTAATATGAAGATCAGGAGAGGAAATAGTTTTTCTTTCTCAGTCTTTTAAAGGTTCAGTATTTATGCTGTTCAGTTTTATGTAATATCAAACTTCTTAATGCTGCTACAGTACATTCAACATTAAGTAAGTTTGATCATTCATCAGGGAACCATAGATACATATACACACACACACACACACACACACACACACACACTTTTTAATTATTTTAATTAACCGGTGGAAATAAAGAAAAAAAAAAAAAAGTCTTGCTTTTTTCCCACTTTCTGAAAGTTAAGAAAGTTCAGTTACAGATTTGCTGTTCTGAACTGTTTGGAAGTCTCTAGAAGGCCAGTGCTTGCTTGGGCTAAATGGAAGTCTCTGTGTTCACCAGTGGGAGTGGTTAACACTGAACAGCCTGCCTGTCACTGGAGGAGAGGTTACTACCTAGAAGCTGTAGTTTTATTGGCCATTTTAGGTCAATTCTAAACTCCTTGATCTGTCTCTCTTAAAACCCGGCTGCCTCATGGTTTTGACATCTTTTCAGGTTTGCTAGTTGTTGCTGAAGCACCTACCAAGGGGAGAAAATGCTGAGAGAAGAAAATGAGCCACTTTTGTGATTTTAAGTATTTTCTTCTGATTTTTTGTTAAGTTTTACTGCTTTGCCGCCTACTTTTTGGCATTTTCTGGCTTGCTAAAGTTTATATCTGTAACACTAACAGTACTTGGAACACATCTAGCGCCTGTTTACTGCATTTCCTGTGTTGCACTTAATTTAAAATCGTTTTTTTCTCTAAAAACTGCATTTTACCTGATTTTGGCCTAGCACTCAAGTGTGGGGTCATTTATTGCACTGTTGTGATTATTTTGCTGCTAGTGTATCTCTTTGATCTCTCTCTCTTAAAACCCTACAACTCTCTTTTTGCGCAGTTTTGCGCACTGAGCAGTGTCGCGCAGCGCCGCCTAAACAGGTTTAAACTATTCCAGGCTCCACAAAGTCTGCTCTTCACTTTTTCCCTTAGAACTATTCAAACTCTCAAAGTAATCACTCTATTCTCTTTCTAAAGCCCTGCACTTTCTCAGCTCTTATAAGGAAACACTAACTAACTAAAGCACTACACCCTCCTTGACTTCTCATAAGTATTAAGCACCCGATTTATCCTTCCTGATCAAGTGCAGTTCCCTTCCCTAATCTGATCAGTAAAAAAACAGTTCCCTATACTAATCTGGTATGTCCAAGGGTCAGTTTCAAGGTTACTCTCCAGTCCAGCTGGTGAATCTGGGAATTTTGAGGCAATGTTACAATTGCCTTATGTACACAGACAACCCTCTCCTCCTTCCAACAAACTCTAATACATGTGATAGATGCAGTTACACAGCCAAACTGGAGGCAGAGCTCTCTCAACCCAAGACTGGCACAGTCAGTCAGGAGGAAAAGGTAACCACCCACACCACAAATCCAGTCTCACACAGAACTATTGCATCTGCATACCCAACACATAAACACACAAAAACATACTCGGAGGCTCTAAATAAAAATCTGCCTAAACAGCAAAGACATCCTAAGCAGATATCCAAGCAACAGCCACCCCTTAACAATACCCACGAATCACATATCTCACAAAATCAGTGTGCCTCACAGTCACAGCCCTTAAGGCCAAACAACACACTAAATACACTTGTTATAGGGGACTCTATTGTCCGGCACACTGACGTCCCGCTCACCAGATTGAACAAGGAGAAGGTCACTGTATGCTGCCTGTCGTGTGCCAGGATCAGCCACATAACGCAAGCACGCAGGTCACTCCAAAGCAAGTACAAGTATGACTCCGTCATTGTCCATGCTGGTGTGAATGACCTGAGACGTACTTCCCTGGACTACATGAAAAGAGACATAGAAGAGCCCTCTGACCATGTAGCCCAGGCTAGTATGTCCCTTACCTTGAGTAGCATCTTGTCCTCACCAAGAATGATGCCACAGTATAAAGACAAAATGATCAGTTTCAACAATTGGCTAAAGTATTGTTGTCATTCAAAGGGGATCCAGTGTCTGTCAGCCTGGGATGACATGCTCGACAAGCCACGTTGCTTCACTAGGGATGGCTTGCACCTGTCACCCTTAGGCTTTCGTATACTGGCCAAGGCTCTTGCCACCCCCATGGTGCCTTTTTTAGGCAAGGCTCAAAGGACAAACCCACCTCCATACACAACCCAAGGATAAAAAAACTAAAGGTAATGCTACTCAATGCCAGAAGTCTAAACCTCAAGGTGCATGCACTCGAGGCTCTCCTCAGTATGGAGAAAATCAATGTCTGTGCAGTAACAGAAACCTTGTTCAAGGCTGCTGAGAGCAACCCAGCACTACCAGGTTATAACTCATACCATGCGTTTCGGCCCCAAAACTCGGACCAAAGCACAAAAGGAGGGGGAGTATCTATATTCATCAAAGATACCTACACCTCCAGGTTAGTGGCACTGCACGAAGCATTGGAAACCATCCATGTGCAACTAACAGTGGGCAAAACTGCCTTTCAGTTTGTAGCCTGCTACAGAACACCCTCCCTATTACAGGAACCCCACTTGGCATTCCTGAGAACACTGGAGAATGTGAAGGTCTCTCCAAACACTATGTTATTGGGTGACTTCAACTATCCAAACATTGACTGGGAAAACTACTCAAGCCCAAACACCCTCGCCCAACAGTTCCTTGAATTTATAAACTCTAACGCAATGGAACAACTGGTCAGAGGGAACAACATACTGGACCTGGTCATCACCAACATGGGGACTCTATGTTCCACACCAGAGGTAAACCCCTCATTGGTAAGATCAGACCATAAACAAATTTCACTGGACATCCATATCCCGTCCCCACCCCCAGCCAAGGAAATCACTGTAAAGAATTTCTGAAAAGCAAACTTTGCACTTCTCAAGACTGAGGTGGAATCCTTCAAAGCCCCTGGGCCAAAGGATAATACAGCCCAATCCACAGAATCCTTTACAAATGCATTCTATGAGCACCTGCAGGAATGCATGGATTGTGCTATCCCAAATAAAACCAAGACTCACTCCTCCAAAAACAGGAGACTGGTCTAGTGGACCTCGGCCATAAATAAGCTATACAACAGAAGGAGGAAGCTACTACATGACAGAGCA
The DNA here is from genome assembly GCF_019279795.1 of Protopterus annectens. NCBI lineage: Eukaryota > Metazoa > Chordata > Ceratodontiformes > Protopteridae > Protopterus > Protopterus annectens. The sequence continues at coordinate 1,845,857,268 of NC_056731.1, forward strand.
AAATCCCAAAAAGGGAAGGCATCTCTGATCAGTATTAGCAAGAAACTTTGATCCCTCATAAAATCATCAAAGGCCAGTTTCAAAAGAAAAATTGCCCTAGACACTAAAGATAAACACAAGGCCTTCTTTAGTTATGTCAGGAACATGGGCGGAAACTCCCAGATATGCTCTGAATTGTTGCATAATGGTACAAAATATACCAAACCTACAGACATAGCCAACATCCTGGCAGACAGATTCAGTGCAAACTTCTCCCCCTTCCCCCCAAAGGAGCAAATGCCTATCCCAACTGAATGTAACCTCCCTGACATCACAGATGCACAGGTGAAAGCTGCCCTCTCCAAAGCAAAAAACACAGGATCTATGGGACCGGACGGTGTCCCAGGCTGTGTCTTACATGAACTCCAAGAAAAACTGAACCCTCACATTAAGTCACTGTTCATACTTAGCCTTACTACAGGATATGTACCTAAAGAATGGCGTACAGCTACAGTGGTCCCACTCCACAAAGGTGGTGCCACAACAGACCCCAGAAACTATCACCCCATAAGCCTGACTAGTCTGTTCTGTAAAGCTATGGAGCATATTATCATGGAACTCATAAACAAAGACATTGGGAGCCTCCAGAAACGGGACCCTACCCAATTTGGCTTTGTTAAGGGCAGATCTTGCCTCTTAAACCTAGTTGATTTCTTTGAAACAGTTACCAAAGCCATAGATGAGGGCAAGGTAGTCCAGAAAGCCTACCTGGTCCTCGCAAAAGCCTTTGACACAATACCCCACTCGGGCATCATAAATAAGCTTACCAGCTTAAATATCAACCCCTATATCACAAGATGGGTTGTAAACTGGCTCAGAGATAGAACCCACATGGTCAGAATCGCAGGTGCCATGTCCGAATCCAAACCAGTTACAAGTGGCGTCCCACAGGGCTCAGTTCTGGGACCTCTCTTGTTCAGTATATACTTCTCTGAGGTTCAGGCTAACACGGGGGGATTATGGCTGACAACGTTCACAGATGACTGCAAACTGGGGGCCATAATCGAATCTCCACCTGACACAAGCATCCTCCAAAAGGGTCTCACAGAGACGGATGCTTGGTGCCAGAGCCACGGCCTCAAGCTAAATGCCAAAAAGTGCATAGTCATCCCCTTTGGGAAAAACAAGGTGCCCACAAATTACCATATAGGTGGTAATCCATTAAGTAAGGAAGAAGTAATTAGAGATTTGGGGACCAACGTAGATAGCCATCTCTCCTTTGATAATCACATTGCCAAAGTGGTTAGAAAGACCTTCTATATAGCCCACCTTATCACGAAAGGGTTCGCATCTAGATCAAGAGAGGTCATTGTGCCCCTCTACTCGTCACTCATCAGGCCCATAATTGAATACAATGCCCCCTTTGGGATGTACCTTACCCGACACCTGCAGCAACTGGAGAGACCCCAAAAGTACCTTACCAAGAGGATCATGGGCTACAAACAGATGTCCTATGCAGCTCGACTAAAGAAACTCCAGCTCTACTCAGTTGCTTACCGCCTACTCAGAGGTGATCTATGCCTGACGTACAAAGCCATGTCAAACCCAAAATTAATGGACATGCTCCACCTTAAAAAATCCAAGTCCCTTAGAGCTACATGCTCCAGGGACATAAACTTCAGCACAAAAATAAATAGGACATGCTGGAGGGACAGATTCATTTCCCAGAGGCTCCCCTCACTCTGGAATAGAATCCCAATTCATGTTAGACATAGCCCCTCGCTGACCCTCTTCAAGCGAAATCTTGGATGGGAAATCACAAATTCACCCCTGGGATCTCTTCTGTGACCCTGCTAGACAGAGGCACAGTAAACTAATCTTAAAAGGGTACCTTCTGTGACCTACTTTACAGAGGCACAGTAGGCTAATCTAATAGGGAGGCGGAAGCCAAATACACTCTGGCTAGGCTTATAAATGCCCTAGGGCAGATAGCCTAGTATCTACCTATGAACCTATGAACCTAAGATAGTTTACAATACAAATGTGATAAAATCTTTCCATACATGCAACTTAAAATTACTGAAGATTCACATTGCAAACAGTTAAGTAATTTTGTGCTAACATATTAAATATATGTATACACATTTCATACTTAACTGTTTTGCATTCATAGCACAGTCTCTGTGTCTGCATGCGAGCCCCAAAGAAATAAATACAGGTTACACAAATAGGAGCACAATTTCAAGTACTTTAAATCTTTTCATAGTGGTATACATAGTGTTCTGGTGTCAACATATTTTCATAACATTGCTTTGTGACTGTAAGGCAGATGTGTGTGTGTGTGTGTGTGTGTGTGTGTGTGTGTGTGTGTGTGTGTGTGTGTGTGTGTGTGTGTGTGTGTGTGTGTGTGTGCCTGTGTGTCGATTTATATGCAGAATATAGAGAAAAAGCTGGAACGCTAGCTAGCTAGCTAGCTAGAAAGAAAGTGAAAGACAGAGTGACAAGAACCATATGTGCAGTGAAGGCTGGGCAAGACAGATACTGAAATATTGCTACTTTCCTAGTGTGTTTATTTTCAAGGTGTAGAGAAATTGAAAGAAAAGAACACAGAAACAAACATAAAAATGCTCTCTAGTGAGATGTGACAGAACTTTGTGTCATTGTCAGGTAGACACAACTGAAATATTTTCAAAGAAAAGAGGAAATAACTGTGACCATTAAAGAGCAATAAAAAACATTTTTAGACTTTGAAAAAGAAATATATTAAAAGTTGTGATGAATGTGTATGTATACCAGCATGAATTTGTAGGGACTTAAAAGTACATTAAGTACTTTATATTAAAGATTATGGCATGACAACCATTATTATATGAAATACTACATGACAGATTTGTACTGGATGCTAGGAACAAGCTGAAATCAGGAATATAAGACAAAAAATAACAGCTTGTCTCAAGATGTTAAGAAACAGAAAAATTAAGAGAGCTTTTTATGTTATGCAGATAGATGTACAATTTTGGAAATAATTGGATAGAAGACAGCAAGGGAACAAAATGAAAAGTCAGAAATAAAATATAAGACATGGCCTGCAGTGTAAGTATAGCATAAATTATGGAATAAATTTGATAAACTCTTCTGAGCAGTTATGTAGTAATAAAATAATTTTTATGGCAAGTTAAGACAAAGTGCTTTCTGCAGCACATACATACCGCTAATTAAGGGAAGAGAGCAATCACAGGAAGAAAACACACTTTACATATGAAAAAAGATGAGTGAAAAAGACAACAACTTATATTCATTGTCAGGTTGCAAAGTATACAACATGCTCTTGCACTGAAAACCAGAAAGTACACCTAAGTAGGGATTCACTGCATGATATATTATTACAGGGCAACATGTTAAAAGGTGCAGAAAAGGGGGTTAGAAAATGTCTGAATAATGACAAGCAAATGAAGAACCACACTCAAATAAGTGCATAAGTAGATGTAAATGAGGACTGTGAAAGCAAGTCGATTCTTAATCACCAGGCACAGAGCACTTGCTTCTGAGTATAAAGCTAAAATGTGTAGCATTGCAAGAGTAAAAATGCTTGGAGCAGCAGCAGTTATTGTTCAGCAGCATGTATTAAGCATGGCTAGTGTGGTATCCTAAGGGCACTGTGTATGTGCCAGTGAAACCAGTACCACGAAAGAGTCACATCAGACCAGCAGTTACTGGGCCTCTTTCAATCAGACAGGGATGTCATGTGGGTGTTGGTTGACCTGTACGGCTCACAAATTGCAACTGGAAAGAAGAGCAGACTTCCTGTAGCAGTGGCTTCAACTGTGTTTGTAGTTTTTACCATTTTAGCTATTGGGACCTTCCAGATACAAACTGACCATATCATAAGCATCTGCATGTACAATATTCAAGATGTTCCTCGATACAATGTTATCAAGTGTGAATAAGCACAACTACTTTCCTAAGATGGTAGGGGAGAGAGCTACCACCATATGTGGCTTTTATAGGTTGCCCACCTCCATAAAGTGCTAGTAGCTATAAAATTCATCCATGTGACAAGAAAGGTTTAACTTGGTGTCTGGAGAGTGTTACTTCAACAAGAAGGGGTACCATTCCTTCAACTGCTAGGAAGTATGCTATGCAGAAGGGCTCAAAACCCAGGTGTCTGCATAGCATCCTGGCAGGACCCATGACTCCTACATATGGCATGCAAGTCATCTGTATCAACTCTTGCACAGTGGCATCCAACAGGACTACCTAGTAGGTAAGTGTGGGCACAATGGTGCCCCCATATAGCAAAAGCAACAGTTGGCATTTATGTATGGGTCTACTTTGGAAGATCAAACGTTCAAAACTTCAAACTTACTATAGTAGAGACCATAACGCTGAAGTTTTGAAAGTTCAAAACTTCAATAAAAAAATAAACAGTTTTTTTTTACATTTATGCAGGGGGCAAGCCCTGCACCCCAAACACCCCCTGTTAATTAAATATACCAACTCTAAGATTGCACTACAGTGAAAAGAATGGTAAATGTCCCATTCCACTCTGTACAGTGATCTCCATTTAAACCATTTGAAGTTTCAGACCTTCGATCTTATAGTGTCGACCATATGACGCTCGAAGTTTTGAAACTTGGAACTTCCAAAGTAGGCCCATATGTACACATCTGATGCTTCCATGTCTCTATTACCCCTTGTATGTCTCTACTATGTTGCAGGTAATGCAAAATACCTCTTGTAACTCTGTCTGATGATGTCCATACAGAACCCACAAAGCATGGTAGAACAACAGTATGTCACCACTCATAACTAGACCAGAAATTCAATAATAGGATCGGTTGTGATCTTCCAGTGATGACACTGATAATGATGGACACTGTCCAGCACCCACACCACATGCATCCAGATATCACTGTGGACAGTATATGACAGTACAAGTGAATCTAAAATGTCTTGTCCACCATTTAATTTCTCCAAGTGTTTTGGGTTTCTAATGCCATGATGGGAATGGACCCATTCTTAAGTCAGCGTATAATTAGAGTTCATGAAATTAGTATTTTTTCATTCTTTAATGTTAGGCAAAAGTGCCACAATGTGCCTAGAATTGCCTTCTTCTGGAATTAATTTCGGGGTTGCATGTATTGCTGAAATATTTAAGTACAAGTTTTAATTTTTTATTAGTCCTTGTGCTCTAACTACTATTGGAACTGTCCTGGTATTCTTCCTCCACATTGCTCTCATTTTTGCCTGTAAATCTTGATATTTAATGACTTTGTCCCTCTCTGTATGTAAGACACTGTAATCACTAGGTGTAGCAAGTTTAATATTTAATGCTACTTTTCTCTTTTTTGGACTACTATTAGTAATGGGTGTCCCACGTGATGTATAGCTTAGGGTTGGGAGGGTGGCTTAATGGCTAAGGTGCTTGCCGTACAAACACAAGGTGCAGGGTTTGAGTCTCACAAGGGATAATTGGCTAGGCTTAAAATGGCTTGCAAGGGCAGTTAGCTTAGTACTAAAACTATGAACTGTACTTCATTACTCTTTATAATATTTTGTGAGTCATGTCTCCAGTGCTTCTCATCTACTCCCATATTATAATGTTTGCACAACCCCCAATGCAACACTCTAGACACATTATTGTGCCTTTCAGTGTACAGGCTCTCTACCATGAGTGTATAACACCAAGTATCAAAATATGTGACTGTTTTCAATTCTGTTTTACAGAGCCTGCATTTGTCTGTTCTTCCCGCATTTTCAATGGACTCTGTAAACCAGTATTTATTTAGTCTACTATCCGGGCTGCCATTATTAACTTTTCATCTTTTGGTATTGATTTGCCTCTCCTTATACATTCCTCTGTCAAATCCTGATCAACATGAAGTTGTTCCACGAGAGCTCTACAGTTCCCACTATACTGTGGACATTCCAACATTTTTCCTTCTTCTCTGATCCTTTTCCTTATATTCTTTTTTTTTTGGCACATTCAGTTGCTGTCTTATTTTTGTCTATATCTGGTTTGATATCCATTCCTACTTGATTACAAAATGCTTCAGCTAAACAAAGCAAATGGCAGCTTAGACTACTACTTCTCACGTGTGTGCGTGTGCTCATGTGGTGCGTGTGTGCATCTTCACTTATGTACGTTACTATTAGTCTTTCAGTTTTCTGCTGTGCATTTAGCCTTTCTGTCTTCATTTTGATTGGCTCCCACTATTTTTTAGTCTGCCTTTTTGGGGGGAGTGGCTGTTACTTTACATTTGGCAAACAACAAAGCTTGACAAGTCACCATTCTTAGTTTACTGTGTTCTTCCACCACTTAGTTTCTCCAGCAAGCTCCTCAAGATAGTGTTGCGGTTTCACTTTAAGTAGCTTACTTTCATTAGTCTTTCACTTTTCTGCTGGGAATATTTTATTTGGCTCTTATTTTCACTTACAAACCCCCACCCCTCTCACTTATCCTTCTTCCCCTTTCCCCTTCTTATGTATGGTGATCACAAACCAGTTGAATATAATTCATGGAGCCCATTCTTTTATGTGTATTGTGGTTTATGTTTCCAGTACTGTAATTCTGGTTACTGTGTCATACTTGGTATGTACATGGCTCTTATATAATTCCTCAAGAGAAGACTTTTCTTTGGATCTGATGTGATGAGCAAATATGTAAGCAGTCTCATGACTGCATATCTATATATGCAGTCAGTTTCGAGGAGGCCCATACCTATTTCAGAGTGAGGAATATATAATACTGGTATACACTTATTTTCATATATCAGTTGATAAGCATGAAGCATTTTTCTTGTTTTCATGTCCAAATGATCCAATACCTTTTGAGTCCAGTCAGTTATACCAAAACTGTACATTAGAGCAGGAAAAGCAAATTGATTTATAGTTTGGATTTTATTCCTAGATGTCAAGACAGTTTTCAGTATTAGCTGTAGTCTTCTGAAGTATTCCTTACTGACCCTTATTCTCATTTGTTCATGTCTGAGTGCTAACCCCTCCATCTGTTCCCAAATATTTATGTACTCTCTCCTACTCAAGTTCCTTTTTATCACATTTCTGTCCCAAGTTGATATTTTCTTGGTGTTGTAGCTTTCTGTTTTAAATGTTGCTTTTATACATTTATCAAGATCAAATGTCATTCTTACATCATCTGAAAAAGTTTTAACTATTTCTAGTTCTGTTTTCAGCCCCTCATCTAATCAACTATACAATTTTAAGTCATCCACAAAAAAGAGAAGAGATGTCCTTAATTCATTCAAGCCTATAGCACCTTTTTATATACTTCCAGTTCACACCCATAGCTACTTATGGCATCCATAACTTTTTGGGTCTGGCTTCATTTACTTAGTGACTTAACAGCTTATTATAGGCAATACTGGAAAGTGCAAGGACATATTAATAAAACTACACTAAGATTGTTAATCAATGATATATCGCAATAGAGAAATTAATCACCGTTCATCATTTCTTTTTCATAATTATGTTCAAATTTTCATAACTGAGAGCCCTACATGTTATTGAGGGGTTTGGTGTGATATGCCATGGTGGGAGACAGAACAATTCATTGTCAATGTCCTTTTATATCACACTAAACCTACTATATTGCTAGATGTTTGCTACTTAATTATGAAAATAAACAATATTTCCATATGTACTTAATACTTTACGAAAACAGTCTTTCAAATCTGCAGTGTAAGTTGCACATCCTGAGAAATATTCAGTGTTAATTATTTTACTATTTATACAATTAAGCATCTGTTTTCATATTTCTGCAAATATTTCAATAAACATGCACTCATAGAGGAATTTCTTATTGTCATGTTCATAGGAGGTTACTAGGCTAATGGCCCTAGGGCTCTTACAAGCCTAGTCAAGTTCAACCCTTGTTCCCTTAAGGGTCTAGAGATATGGTCTATGTTATAAGCAGATCTAAATCAGCACTAATGCCCGTATCCAAGTAGGACACAGGTGAAATTCCTGGGGTGACGTTGAGGTTTCCCATCCAACTGCCTAAGTTATGCTTAAAAAGGGTTAACAAGGGGCTCTGTTTAACCTGTATTGAAAGTTTATTCCAAAGCAGATGCAACCTCTGTGAGACATATCTGTCTCTCCAACAAGTCCTGTTGATGTCACATGCTAGGTTAAGATCCCTATAGTGAGTGAATCATGTACCATTTGACTGAATGTGCAGCACTTCCATTAAGGCAGGATCAGAGGTTTCTCTGTATGCAAAGCACATGTCACCTCTGAGTAGTCTATATGATGCATATTATAGTTACAATGATTTCAGTGGAAGCTTATGTCTAGTTAACAAAAATGTTCTAACAATATATGTGTAGGTTACAAGTTTTCAAGATATGATAAACTGTTTATGAAAGTTTGGCAAAAAAATATAATTCCAGGTTTGTGTGTGTTATAGTATTTATTGAAAGACTGAATGTAATGACTATTATCACTGCAAATAATACTTCATACTGATAATACTGCAATTGTTTACAGTTTATAAAGCTTTTATTGTTCACAAAACATTTACTTTTGTCATATGTTTGTTGGCAATCTATCCATGACATACTTAAGATTCTTTCCCTTTTAACAACTTTCTGTTATGGCTTTGTTTAGCAACAAATGATTTATGTTCCATATAACTTGCTTTTATTCCTTTTTATTCTGTTTCCAAAACTGATATTTTTTTTCTAAATGACTATAAACACTGAATGAATTCCAGTATAGAATTTGAATATTGCTGGAAGGCAAGTTATTGATCTATACCTCTTAGGATGGCTTGCAGGTTCACTCTTAAGGAGGAGTATTATTGTTTCCTGCTATTAACCTGGATGGTGTCTGTCAGGATGCACATATCAGTGACTCTTACCCAGAGCTAAATCTTTTTGTAAAGATGTTAATATCTTTAACCAGAAGTTAAGTACCAAGTCTGAGCTTGTGGTTTTTCAGTTAGGAGCTTTTCTTAATTTGTCTCAATTTTTCTGGACATTACTTCATCCCATTTCATATCTTTGACATAAGGGCTACGTACTGCTTCTTTTAATTCTTCTATCCACTCGGCACCTTTATATGTAAAACAGGGTCTTTATTTATTTATTTATTGACATTTGTTTACCGGGAAAATCCGACTGGGACAAGAGCCCATTTTCAGCAGAGGCCTGGAGAGATAAGCTCCACAAACACATTATGATTGCACAGTATTTTACAAGAATTTACAGAAGTTACAAAAATTACAGTACAATACAGGACAATATAACAAAACGAGGAACAGACTAATAAATTGTGGGAAGTTAAAATATCAGAGAGAAAAATAGTAATTTACAAGATAGATACACACACACACACACACACACACACACACACACACACACACACAAGTCGAAAGTTAAGAAAGGAAAAGAGTACTAGAGGGGTAGTGTTAGGTTGAAAGAATTAATAAAGGGGAAGAAAAATCACTAGTGAGGTAGTTTTAAAGGGGTGAGGGGTTAGAATGACAGTTACGGTTAGTGAGATTTATAATAAGAACAGAGTTGTTTAAAATAACTTATAGATCAAAAAGAGTTTTCTACTAGTTTTGATGGGTAAAGATTAGGGTAACCTAGAGGAAGGCTCAAGGAGAGTAGGATGCTTATCTATTTGGACAGATGCAGGGGCAGATTTTAGAATTTAGTAGGTAGTTCTTTAGGGTGAGTTTAAATTTGCTGAAGCAGCTAATGGTGTTTATGCTGGTTGGAAGTGAGTTCCATAGTTTAACATCAGTGTATGAATAAAGGCAGTGTCCAGCTCTTTTGTTTGGTACATATACAGTTATGAGTTATTTATTTTCAAAGCGAAGGGTTCTGATGGGGCTACATGGTATTAAAATGTTCTTAAGGGCAGGGCAGTTGTTTGGATTGTAGACAATTTTATGTGCTATGGAGAGTTGAATGAGGTTAGGGTGATGTGGAAATTGCAGCCAGTTTAATTCATTTAAGGCTTGGCAGTGATGTGAGCGGTATGAGCTGCCTGTGGCAAATTTGGCGATTTTATGGTAGCAGGACTGTATCTTATTTTGTAGAGATGAGTGCAGGTTAGTAAAAATGGGGGCACTGTATAATAGGGAGGGAAGCAAGTAAGTGTTGGCGAGAGCTTTTTTGGTGGTGCTGTCCATGAAATGTTTATGTCTGTACAGGACTCCTAATTTGCAGTGGGTTTTCTTAATGGCATTACCAATATGGTGTTCAAATGTAAGTTTACTGCAAATGCTAATACCTAATAGTTTAGCATGGGATATGATTTCAATTTCTGTGTTGCTTTGGGAGAAAATATGAAAGTGAGAGTCAGGTGACAGGGTTTTTTCTGCGAAGAGTAGAAGCTTAGTTTTTTGGCATTAAAAAGTAGTTGTGATTTGGTTAAACAGGTTTCGATTGCGGTGAAGGCATCTTGGGTTATTTGTTGGAGGTGTTGGAGGTCATTTGTGGAGGACATGATGATAGTATCATCTGCATATTGGATAACAGAGCTAAGAGGAGAAGTAGTGTGAAGGTTGTTGGTAAATATGTTAAAAAGTAAGGTCCAAGTATGGACCCTTCTGGTACTCCAATTTGGTTGGTTTGGTATTCTGATAGGGTATTTTGCCATTTTACAGATTGTTGCCTGTTAATGAGATAGCTGTTAAACCACTGGTGGTGAGTGGGTGGGGTGCAGCCAATATTAGAAAGGTGCTGTAGAAGTTTTTTGTGTGATACTGTATCAAAAGCATTTGACAGATCAGGTAGTAGTACCGAAGTAATATTAGCTGGATCTCTGTACAGTATCCATGAAGGAAATAAGTGCAGTGTTTATGCTGTGTGAGGGGCAAAAGCCATGTTGGGTGGGGATGAGTAGGTTGTGTGAAGAAATTGTTTATGGGTGCACTTTTCAAGGAGTTTGGATAGTGGGGAAAGGATAGAGATTGGACGATAGTTACAGGGTTCACTGGAGTTACCTCCTTTGTGAAGTGGGGTGATGATGGATTTTTTCCAGAGGTTTGGAATATAGAATTTTGTAACTGACTGGTTGATCAGAATTCTAACGGTATGCTTTGGCCTCTCCAGTGAGTTTTAAGTATTCTGGTGAGAGGTAATCAGAAGAGAGAGAGCATGGTTTTAATTTTCTGAGGAGTATCTGAATTTCTGTGGTTGGTATTGGTTGTAATGAGTAGAGGCTAGATTGTGTAATATTGCCTTGGTGAATGGGAGAAGAACTGTCTATGAGGGGAGGAGAGGATTTTTTTTAAAGTGAGGACTGCTTTTGTGGGGTAGAGGAGGATGAAGAAATGAATTTGATAGGGTAAGGGTAGAGGGAGAGAATTCTGTTATTTCAACTTTTACATTTAAAAGCCTATGTTTGCACTTGTTTCCAGCCTTTCTTGTAACTAGTCTAGTCCAGAAAAAGATTTGCTGTATACAGGACTGTATGTAAGTTTCTGAGCCCCCAAAGCCTTTCTGTGTTGGAGGGAAGCCTTCTAGCTTATCAATGGGAGTGGTAAGCACCAGGTAGCCTATCTACCACAAGAGGAGTGGTTTCTGGCCCAGAAATTGTAGTTTATTGGCTGTTTGGGCAGTTTTTCCATCTCTTTCAACTTTCTGGTTTAAAAGTCTGCATTTGTGCTTGTTTCCTGCCTTTCCTGTAACTAGTCTAGTCCAGATACAAATCTGCTGTATCCAGGACTGTTTGTAAGCTTCTGAGCGATGCCAAAAAGTCTGCTCTTCAATTTTTCCCCTTAGATCTGCTAGTTCTCTCCTCTCCTGCACTTTTACTAGCTTATTAGTCTAGCACTTTACCAGACGTCTTGTAGCAATTATTGTAGCACACAAAAGTGCTACCAGCACTAAACGTTTTACAAGGAAACAGCTCCAGTAATTATTATTAATGCCCACTCCTCCAGGCAAGTCTAAAGGTCAGTTCCCTGTGCTTTCTCCTATTAATCTGGTGAACTTGGGCATCCTAAGGCAATGTAGCAACTGCCTCATGTACACTGACAACCCTCTCCTCTTACCTCCCAACACTCAGACTTGCGACAGATGCACTTATATATCCAAATTGGAAGCCACACACTCTTCAGCCAAGACCGGAATAGCTGGCCAAGAGGAGAAGGTCAACACTGGCACCACACCACATGGAACACATAGCCCCCCAGAACACACACCAGCACTGCCTTCACATAAAATCACAAACCACACACCCACCTTTGCGGAAAGTCTCAATAAAAATCTGTCCAAACAGCAGAGACCTCCAAGGCAGAAATGTACTCGACACCACAACACAACATTAATCACAAGACACATAACTCTCCTAAACAGTGTGCCACTCAACCAAAGCCCCTAAGGCAAAACAGCATGCCCAACACACTAGTCATAGGTGACTCGATAGTGAGGCGCACTGATGTTCCACTCACTAGGTTGAATAAGAAGAAAGTAACAGTCAGCTGCCTGTCAGGTACCAGGATCTGTCACATAACGTACGCACTCAGGTCCTTCAACAACAGGTACAAATATGACTCTGCTATTGTACATGTGGGTGTAAATGACCTGAGTGTACCTCCCTGGACTACAGGAAAAGAGACATGGAGGAGCTCTTTGATGATGTAGCCCAGGCGGGTATGACCCTAGCCCTGAGCAGCCTCCTACCATCACCCAGTATGATACCACAGTACAAGCAGAAAATGATTGATTTCAACAATTGGCTATGTTTCTGGTGTCATTCTAAGGGGATCCAGTATCTGTCTGCCTGGGATGACATGATTGACAGACCTTGATGCTTTGCCAGAGATGGCCTGCATCTGTCACCCCTGGGCTTCCAGATACTGGCCAAGGCTCTTGCCACCACTATAGTGCCTTTTTTAGGCGGTATTCCAAAGACCAAATTACCACCGTAACAGCTACAAACAAATGCAGTCTGAAGGTCATGCTGCTCAATGCTATAAGTCTAAATCTCAAAATGCACTCACTTGAAGCACTCCTTAAAATGGAGAACATCGACATTTGTGCTGTGACAGAGACCTGGTTCAAGGCAGCAGAAAGCACACCTGCACTGCCAGGCTATAACTCATTCCACACCTTTTGGCCCCAGAACTTGGACCAAAGCTCCAAAGGCGGTAGTGTTTCCATTTTCATAAGGGATGCACACACCTTCAGACTGGTAGCCTAACATAACACATCAGAGATACTTCAGGTGCAGCTAACATTGGGTAAGACAGCGATTCAGGTTGTCGCCTGCTACAGGTCCCCCACCATGTCCCAAGACTCACACTCCATGTTCCTAAGCACCCTGGAGAATATTAGGGTCCAACCTAACACTCTCATACTGGGCGACTTTAACTACCCCTCCATTAACTGGGAAAACTACTTATGTGCCAATAAAATTGCCCAACATTTCCTGGAATTCATCAATTCCAATTCCCTGGACCAGCTCATTCTTACCCCCACTAGAGGTAGCAACATCCTTGACCTGGTCATTACTAACATGGGCAACCGTTGCTCTACACCAATAGTCAACTCCTCCCTGGTTGGATCTGACCACAAACTAATCACCTTGGAAATCCACATCCCTTCTACACCCCCCCCCCCCCCGCAAAGGTAACCACCATGAAAAACTTCTCTAAAGATAACTTTGGACTCCTAAAAACAGAGGTGGCTAACTTCATGGTACCCATGCAAATGGAGAATAGTTTCATGACCACCAAATCATACACCAAGGCACTGTATGAAGACGTACACAAATGCAGGGATCTAGCCATACCCAATAGAACCAACATGCTCTCCTCCAAAAAATGGAAGCCATTCTGGTGGTCCCCTGCCATAAACAAACTTTACAACAGAAGGAGGAAACTGATGCGGAATAAGGTGAAGTCCCATGACTGGAAAAACTCCCTTATCAGCCTCAACAAAAAGTTGAGGTCCCTCATCAAATCCTTTAACGCTAGGTATGAAAACAGAATTGCAGCAGATAGTAAAGACAACCACAAGGCCTTCTATAGTTATGTAAAGAATCTCCATGGCAATACCCAGATTTGCTCTGAGCTACTATACAATGGTACCTTCTATACCGAGCCAACAGATATTGCCAATATACTGCTCAACAGATTCAGTGCCAACCTTACCCCTCTCTCCCCCACCAAAGGATCAATCACAATACCAGTAGATTGCCAGGCACCCAGTATTACTGCTGCACAAGTTAAAACAGCACTGTCCAAGGCCAAAAATACAGCTTCTATGGGACCTGACAATATCCCTGGCTGTATTCTACATGAACTACAGAGTGAACTGGCACCACATCTGTGTGACCTGTTCAATCACAGCCTCAACTCAGGCTTTGTCCCTACCAAATGGTGCACTGCTACAGTCATCCCTCTCCACAAAAGAGGAGCGACTACAGACCCTAGGAACTATCACCCCATTAGCCTGACAAGTCTGATATACAAAGCTATGGAACACATCATCATGGACCCAATAAACAAGGATATAGGGAATCTCCAAACTCTGGATCCCACACAGTTTGGTTTTGTGAAGTGTAGATCATGCCTGCTCAACCTGGTCAACTTCTTTGAGTCAGTCACCAGAGCTATGGATGAAGGCAAGGTGGGTCATACAGCCTACCTTGATCTGGCCAAGGCCTTTGATACCATTCCCCATTCAGGAATCATAAGCAAGGTTCATAGGTTCATAGGTTCATACTAGGCTATCTGCCCAAGGGCATTTATAAGCCTAGCCCGATTGTGTTTGGCTTATGCCACCCCTTGATTTGAGTATACTGTGCCCTTTTTAAAGTTTAGTTTACTGTGCCTCTGTCTAATAGTGACACGGAAGTAATCCCCAGGACAAACCTACGATCCCCCATCCACTCATCAAGATTCTTCTTGAAGAGAGTCAGTGAGGTGCTCTGCCTAACATGAATTGGAATTCTATTCCAGAGCAAAGAGAGCCTCTGGGTTATGAATCTGTCCCTCCAGCATGTTCTATTTATTTCTGTGCTGAGGTTCAAGTCCCTCGAGCGCGTGGCTCTAAGGGATTTAGATTTACTGAGGTGGAGCATGTCCATTAATTCTGGGTTGGACATAGCTTTATATGTCAGGCATAGATCGCCTCGAAGTAGGCGGTATGCAACTGAGTAGAGCTGGAGTTTTTTTAACCAAGCAGCATATGGCATCTGTTTGAGTCCCTTGATCCTCCTGGTGAGGTACTTTTGGGGTCTTTCTAATTGCTGCAGATGTCTGGTAAGGTACATCCCATAGGGGGCATTGTATTCTATGATGGGCCTGATGAGGGATGAATAAAGGGGCACAATTACCTCTCTTGATCTAAATGTGAATCCTTTCATGATGAGGTGGGCTATGTAGAAGGTCTTTCTAACCACTTTGGCAATGTGGTTGTCAAAGGAGAGATTGCTATCAACTTGGGTCCCCAGATCCCTAATTACTTTCTCTGTACTTAATGGGTTACCACCTATGTGGTAATTTGTGGGCACATTGTTTTTGCCAAAGGGTATGACTATACACTTTTTGGCATTTAGCTTTAGACCATGGCTCTGGCACCAGTTATCCATCTCTGCGAGACCTTTTTGAAGGATGTTTGTGTCAGCTGAAGAGTCAATTATGGCGCCCAGTTTGCAGTCATCTGCAAACTTGTTGAGCCATAGTCCTCCCACATTGGCCTGTACCTCAGAAAAGTAAATACTGAACAAGAGAGGTTCCAGGACAGAACCTTGTGGGATGCCACTTGTGACCGGTTTCGAGTCTGACATGGCTTCAGCAACTCTGACTCTGTGGGTTCTGTCTTTGAGCCAGTTTGCGACCCATCTTGTGACATAGGGGTTTATATTTAGGCTGGATAGCTTATCTATGATGCCCGAGTGGGGTATTGTGTCAAATGCCTTTACGAGGTCCAGATAGGCTGTGTGGACTACCTTCCCTTCATCTATGGCCTTGGTGACTGTTTCGAAGAAGTCGACCAGGTTCAAAAGGCAGGATCTGCCCTTGACAAAGCCAAATTGGGTAGGATCTAGTGTCTGTAGGTCCCCAATGTCTTTGTTTATGAGTTCCATGATGATCCTCTCCATAGCCTTGCAGACTAGGCTAGTCAGGCTTATGGGGCGATAGTTTCCAGGGTCTGCAGAGGCACCACCTTTGTGGAGTGGGACCACTGTTGCTGTACACCATTCTTTGGGCACATATCCTGTAGTGAGGCTGAGATTGTACAGCAGTTTTACTTGCAGGATTAGTTCTTCTTGGAGTTCATGTAAGACGCAACCCGGGACGCCATCTGGTCCCATGGAAGCAGTGTTTTTTGCTTTGGAGAGGGCGGCCTTCACCTGAGCATCAGAGATGTTTGGGAGGCTGCACTCTGCCGGGATAGATACTTGCTCTTTTGGGGGGGAGGGGGTGGAGAAGCTTGCACTGAACCTGTCTGCCAGGATATTGGCGATGTCTGTGGGTTCAGTGTATTTTTTGTCATTTAGAATCAACTCAGAACAAGTCTGGGAGTTGCATCCCAGTTTCCTAACATAACTGAAAAATGCCTTATGATTGTCTTTAGTGTCCTGTGCAATTTTTCTCTCGAAGCTGGCCTTGAAGGATTTTATGAGGGATCATAATTTTTTGCTAGTACTGATCAGAGATGCCTTCCCTTTTAGGGATTTTGCTCTATCATGTAGTAGCTTCCTCCTTCTGTTGTACAGTTTATTTATGGCTGGGGTCCACCAGACTGGACTCCTGCCTTTGGATGATTGGGTCTTGATTTTGTTTGGGATAGCATGATCCATGCATTCCTGGAGATGTCCGTAGAATGCGTTTATATAGGATTCTGCAGTTTGGGCCATAGTTTCCACTGGCCCTGGGGCCTTGAAGGATTCCACTTTGGTTTTGAGAAGTGTGAAGTTCGCTTTTGAGAAGTTTTTCACTGTGGTTTTCTGGGGGGGGGGTGGGGTCGGGATGTGGATATCCAGTGAAATTAATTTATGGTCTGATCTTACCAATGAGGGATATACTTCTGGTATGGAGGATAGAGTCCCCATGTTGGTAATGATCAGGTCTAGTATGTTTTCCCCTCTTGTGGGAGTGGTGACTAGTTGTTCCATAGCATTTGAGTTTATAAATTCCAGGAACCTTTGGGCTAAGGTGCTGGGGCTTGAGTAATGCTCCCAGTCTATGTTTGGGTAGTTGAAGTCACCCAATATAATGGTGTTCCGAGAGATCTTCATGTTCTCCAATGTTTTCAGGAAAGCCGAGTGGGATTCCTGACTTTGAGAGGGTGGTCTGTAGGATGCTATAAACTGAAAAGCAGTCTTGCCCACTGTCAGTTGCACATGGATGGTCTCCGATACTTTGTGCAATGCCACTAACCTGGAGGTGTGGATATCCTTGATAAATATGGAAACTCCCCCTCCTTTTGTGGTTCGGTCCGGGTTTTGGGGCTGAAAAGCATGATATGAGGTATAACCTGGTAGTGCTGGGGTGCTCTCTGGAGGCTTGAACCAGGTTTCTGTCACTGCACAGATATCAATGTTCTCCATACTGAGGACAGCTTTGAGTGCATGCATCTTGAGGTTAAGACTTCTGGCGTTTAGCAGCATTACCCTTAGTTTCTTGTTCCTTATGCTGTCTATGGAGGTGGGTTTGACTTTTGAGCCTTGCCTAAAAAAGGCACTATGGGGGTGGCAAGAGCCTTTGCCAATATCCGAAAGCCCAGGGGTGACAGGTGCAAGCCATCCCTAGCGAAGCAACATGGCTTGTCGAGCATGTCATCCCAGGCTGACAGACACTGGATCCCCTTTCAATGACACCAAAATTTTAGCCAATTGTTAAAAGCGATCATTTTGTCTTTATACTGTGGCATCATTCTAAGACTGTGGCATCATTCTAGGTGAGGGTAAGATGCTGCTCAAGGTCAGGGTAATACCGGCCTGGGCTACATGATCAGAGAGCTCCTCTATGTCTCTTTTCATGTAGTCGAGGGAGGTACGTCTCAGGTCATTCATGCCAGCATGTACAATGACTGAGTCATATTTGTATTTGCTTTGGAGTGACCTGAGTGCTTGCGTTATGTGGCAGATCCTAGTGCCCGACAGGCAGCTCACTGTGACCTTCTCTTTATTCAGCCTGGTGAGCGGGACGTCAGTGTGTCTGACAATAGAGTCACCTATTACAAGAGTATCAGGTGTGTTATTCAGCCTTAAGGGCTGTGACTGCTTGGCACACTGACTTTGTGTCCTATGTGTTGTACGTGTTTTGTTTTGGGGTAGTGTTTGCTTGGATGTCTGCTTTGGAGGTCTCTGTTGCTTAGGTAGATTTTTACTTAGAGCCTCCGAGTATGTTTTTGTGTTTTTATGTGTTTGGTTCGCTGTTGTGGTGGGACTATGTGATACTGGAATTGTGTTGTGTGAGGTTACCTTCTCCTCCTGACTGGTTACACCAGTTTTGAGATGAGAGAGCTCAGCCTCCAGTTTGGCTATATGGTTGCATCTCTCACATATATTTGAACCTGTTTGGAGGAGGAGAGGGTTGTCCGTGTACATGAGACAGTTGTAACATTGCCTCAAAATTCCCAGATTCACCAGCTGGACTGGAGAGGAAACCATTGACTGACCTTTGGACATGCTAGAGTAATATAGGGAACTGAATTAAAATGGACCAATAGGGGACAAGGTAATCGTAGAGAGTATAAGAGTAAGTAGTGCTTATGGTTTATTAGTGCTAACTTATAAAATTACTTATTTGGACCAGTGAGGGGCCTTAGAATGAGAATATGGTGTTTAATTTGGGAGATAGAGCAGTTCTAAGGGAAAAAGTGAAGAGCAGACTTTGTGGAGCCAGGAAAAGTTTAAACCCAATTAGGCGGCGCTGCCCGATGTTGCACTATGTGCAAAAACGCTCAAAACCGCGCAAAAGCAAGTTCTAAGGGAAAAAGTGAAGAGCAGACTTTGTGGAGCCAGGAATAGTTTAAACCCAATTAGGCGGTGCTGCCCGATGTTGCGCTATGCGCAAAAATGCGCAAAACCGCACAAAAGCAAGTTCTAAGGGAAAAAGTGAAGAGCAGACTTTGTGGAGCCAGGAATAGTTTAAACCCAATTAGGCAGCGCTGCCCGATGTTGCGCTATGCGCAAAACGCGCAAAACCACGCAAAAGCAAGGCATCAATCCCTATATCACTAGGTGGGTTGCAAACTGGCTCACAGATAGAACCCACAGTGTGAAAGTAGCTGACTCCTCCAAGTCAGACTGCCGACCTGTCATGAGTGGAGTCCCACAGGGTTTGGTCCTGTGTCCTCTCCTGTTTGGTATCTACTTCTCTGAAGTCCAGGCCAACACGAAGGGACTCTGGCTGACAAAGTTCGCAGATGATTGCAAGTTGGGAGCTATTATTAACTCCCCAAGTGATGTTGACATCCTACACAAAGGCCTCACTTGAGACCATGGCTTTAAGCTCAATGCCAAAAAATGTGTCGTCATCCCCTTTGGGAAAACCCTGGTTCCCAAGAATTACCACATCTATGGTAATCCACTGAACACAGAAGGAGTTATAAGAGATCTGGGAACATGAGTTGACAGCAACTTCTCTTTTGACCACCACATTGTCACTGTGGTCAGAAAGTCCTATGTGGCACATCTGATTACTAAGGGTTTTGCATCCAGGAAGAAAGAGGTCATTGTCTCCCTCTACTTTTTCATCATTAGGCCAATCATCAAGTACAATGCCTAATTTGGCATGTACCTCATTAGACACCCGCAACAAATGGAGAGGCCGCAAAAGTACCTCACAAAGAGGATCCTAGGCCTTAAAACACTTGTCCTATATGGACAGACTTAAAAAAACTCCAGCTATTCTGTCTCATATCGCCTACTTAGAGGCGATCTCTGCTTGACTTATAAATCTATGTCTGACCCAGCTCTGTTAGAAATGCTACATCAAAAGAAATCCCAATCCCTCCACACCACACGCTCCAGAGATTTCAACCTCATTACCACAATTAACAGAACAAGCTGGAGAGACAGGTTCATAACCCAGAGACTACCCATGCTATGGAATAGATTTCCCATACATGTCAAACAGAGCACCTCACTGGCCCTCTTCAACAGAAATCTTGATGAGTGGATGGGAAATAGAAAGGTCAGGTGGCACAATGCCAGGGTAATCCTATGGGCTAGGCTTGTAAAGGCTCCAGGGCCATTAGCCTAGTACACACCTATGAACCTATGTATGTTATTTATAAAATGTGAGTTGAGCATAGTGGCTGTTTGTGATGGTGTTTTTTCTGGGCATGGTGATGGGTTTTGTTTGGTGCTAGGGGTAAGTAGATTAGTGATGCTTTTCCAGAATTGTTTTGGGTTGTTTCCATGGTTACTCAGTTGGTTAGAGAAATAATTTCTCTTGTCAGTACATGCTAGTTTTTTATCTTTGCTTCGTAACTGTTTGTATTTAAGTATGTTACATTCCTTTTTGTTTTTATGCCATTCTTTCCAGGCCTTACCCCTATTTTGTAGGAGTTGTTTAGTGGCTTGTGTTAGCCAGGGTGAGTAGTTTGATTTTACTTTTTTAGTACGAGGAGGGGCTAGGTCGTTGAGTGTGTCTAGGAATATCATATTAAAATAGTATAAGGCATCATCCAATGGGAGAGTTGTTAGTGGGCGCCAATTTGAGAGTTGCAGAATGTTGATAAATTTGTGTTGATCAAAATGTTTTAGGTTTATGGTGGCTTTATAGTTATGAGATTTCAATATATGTGGAGTGGATCTATAAGTGAAAACAGGTAAGTGGTCGCTGAGTATACTGAGTAGGGTCTTTGGAGTTCAGTATTTAAGTTGATCTGAAACTAAGATCCAGTCAGGGTGGCTCCTGGTGTATTGCTGTGGAGTATTCTGGTAGGGTTGGTGATGAGTTGGGTGAACTTGTAGAGATTTATGCTGTTTGTTGCGAGTCACTTATTAAATCTTGCCATTTGATGTTTACATCCCCCATAAAAATAGTTTTGTTGCAGATATTTTCTGATACCCAAGTGAGGATGAACTCATCGGTTTGGATATTTTGTCCTGGTGGGATATACAGATTAACTATGCATAGCTGTTTAGATTTGTTAATTTGTAGTGTCCTTAGTAGGATTTCAACATTTGAAAATTATAGGAGTGTTTTCTGGAAGGGTAGTATTGTGAGACAGTCAGCACAGATTAGGGATACCCCACCTCCTTTTTGTTGGTTCTATCTTTCCATTGTATGTTATAACCTGGGGATGTTATTTCAGTATCTTGGACTTGGGTTTTTTGCCAGGTTGCAGTGACTGCCAGGATGTCTGGGGTGTTTTGTTAGCCAAGCATGGAAGTCTGTAATTTTTTTACAAACACTATGAACGTTTAAGGTTGCTAAGAGTAGATCTTTAGAAAATGGAGTTTGGTTGAGTGTAGTTATGCCTGAGGGTCCTGGGTTAGAGTGGATATTACCACACAGGGATATTATGTTTTGGTTGTTAAGGGAGTGTTTTGGAAGAATTTTTTTTGTTATAGGTTGATAGTGGTATATGTTTTTATTTATGGTGGTACAGAGCAATATTTTTTAGTTTTGATAAATGAATGAACTGGTATTCGAGTAGGCTGGGTGATGTATTATAGAAGCTCTTTAATGGTTTGTTACTGCATACAGGGGGTGAAGTGTATATTTGGGGGAGGTAATAAAAATTAGTAGGCTATGGGGAAGAGTTAGAAACAGATTGGTGAGAGTAGAGTATGTAGGTAATGCCATACTTATAAAATGGATTTAGAAAGGTTTTGGAGTGTGGGAGGTACTGTTATGGGTGGAGATTGGGGAAGAGGCTATAGAGGAGGGGGAGAGTACAGACAGAAGTGGATTGTGTGCTGTGTGAGCGGGTGAAAGTTGATTGGAGGAGTGGAGTTACTGCTAAGTATAAATCTGACAGGGGCAAGGGTGGGTAGGAAAGGGGGTAGAGTAGGGGAGCAGAGTGAGCCTGAAGGGTGAACAGAGTGGTCAGGAGTGAGTAGAGTTAGCCCAACACCTGCTAAGAAAAAAATTATCAGTGAAAATTGGAACTGAAACTGTAGAACTGTAAGCAAGTGAGAACTGTGACTGTAACTTTTCGGGGGTGCTTTTGTTATTACAGCAGCAGTACGCTATGCTTCGTAAGCAGCACTTTCAGCTGGGGGACACTGATTCAATTAGAGTCTCCATGGGGAAAACAGCTTGACTGAGCCTTGTTAATTACATGGAATAGCCTCAAAGAGTGGTGTTTACTGCCACCTAGTGGCAGAAAGTGAGCAAGGCAAGGAGTAGAAAAAAGGGGGGGTGGCGCTATCAGCTACTGTCCCTGAGAGTGTGCACACCACTTAATATAGGTAGTAATATGCCAATAAATTGAAGTTGTTCGCTGGTATTATCACAGGAAAACCACCTACATTAGCTTAACAGTAGGTTTCAATTCTTATACTAGGCTCTGTATGTCCTTAGTTGAGCAGGAAGTACAACAGGCAGCAAAATGAATGGGACTAGCTGAACGGAGGGGTAGACCTGCAAAGAGCAAGCAGCACTTCAGACTGAAAAAAAAGAGAGAGTTCAACAGATTGTTAGGGGTGTACAGAAGGTAGGTTTCTTGAAAAATATTGTTAGAGGTGAAACTTATAGACACAATATAGGCAGTTTGGTAAATGGAAGGCAGATAAAATGTGATCTGAAGTGTGGCAGAGAGCAGGAAAGCAAAACAAATACAGCCAACACTTCAAAATAAAAAAAGAGTTCAAAAGGTTTTTAGGGATGTACAGAAGGTAGGTTACTTGAAAAAGGTTGTTAGAGGTGAAAATTATAGGCACAAATAGGTAGTTTGGTAAAAGGAAACAGAGAAAATGTGATTTAAAGTGTGGCAGAGAGCAGGAAAGCAAAACAAATACAGCCAACAGGTATGGAGTAAAAGCAACAGTTAAGCAGATAATTATATCATGTGCAGTAAAAACAAAACTATACTTGCAGAAGACCCGGCTACCACAATATCTGAGAGTGAAATACAAGACTTCACTGTATGCTACAGAACTAAATAAGCTAGAATAGCAAAACAAAGTATAAGTAGCAATGTAACAGTTCGCCTAATACACAGGTAATTATATCACTACTTATCTTCATAAAGACTAAAATGCGTCAACTTCTCTTTTAGTGGTATTTCCTTTCCTTTTGTTTTGTTTCCCACTTCTCTAAAAAACTTTTTTGAGTCATTAACATAATTATTTTGTACTTTTCCTTTATATTTATCTGCTTAACTTCCATGCTTTTCTGATTGTATTGAGATTTTTAGTTTATTATTGGCAATAGTATATGACAGATCCTGGTCTGTTTTAATGTTGTATGTTGATTTCACCACATTGATTTTTCTAAGAATTGTTGATAATCTGTTCTCTTTTCTGTATTCTTCTAACAATGATACTTCTTGTCTTAGCTGTTTTATAGGGATTTCGGCGTGTAGCTCGCAAGACATTCCCCTGTGAGCTACATCGCCGAAACCAAACGGCTGCATCAGCACTTTGCCGTAGTGCAAAGTGGCTGAAAAGCATAGCCGCTGCAACTATAATCTATGGACAGGCAGCTGCAGCTGTACGGGATGTGTAACGCATTCCTTCTTCTCATGCAAGGGATGTATTTATTTAATTATTTATTTATTTTGTTGTCACATCCCGTACGGCAGGGCTAACCAATAGGCAGTTTGAACATTGGCTTAAGATGATTAACACTACTGAAGTGACACCCTGACCACATGTGCAAAAATGGGAAAAAAGGATTGTGGGTGGATGTAAGGATGGATTTTATTCTTTATTAGTTTAGCTGCACAACGGTGTATCCTGTTTATCTCTGTCACATCACATGAATGTCTCATAATAGTCCTGATTACTGTGTACATCTGTCTTACCGATATCCTAACATTTTGGGTCTTATTTACTTTCTATAACGTTTCTTTCAAATACCTTAATATGTCTATTCATCTCTATTAAATAAAGCAGGTCTTCCCTTAGATAGTTTTCATCTGGAATGAGAGCATCTTTTTTGCATTCTATTTCCTGTGGGTCTTCCAAAGAAGATTACAGAATTTTGTCTTGTGACATATTCTCCTCAGATGTACCCTCCTTCATCTGCAGCTTCTCCATATGTGGATACATTGGCCAATCATGCCACAGCATTACTTCTCTCAGGTTTACCACTATCTTGTGCTCCTTACTTTGCTGTGTAACATCAATTGAACTTTCATGCGAGTCTCATACAGCAAGCTCTAAACATCACTCTGTGGTATATTTTGTTCACCTCTATGGGCCTTGACATGCACACACTGACAGTAAGATATCATAAAGAACTTTGTGATGCATGCAGTGTTACAGTCAGGCCATGCTGGTCAGCACATGGTTAAGTCAGACTGTGTATCAAATATCTCTCCCTACATCACACAGAAAGGAGTATAGTGAGGATCATAGCTGTCATCCATTTACACAGGTCCCTAGGGACATGTGGACAGAATGGGGGAGGCTACTGGTCAACAGAGTTGCAGATGGGGCTCATGGAAAAGATGTCATCAGTATTATAGATGATTTTCTTTATTGACTCAGTGAGGGAGAGTACATGCTTCTACCAGTTTAATTTCTCCAAGTATTTTGGGTTTCTAATACCATGATGGGAATGGACTCCAGTCCTAGTCAAAGTATGATCAAAGTTCGTGAAATTAGTATTGTTTCAATCTTTGATGTTAGCCAATGTGCTCTTTGCAGCACCTGCATTGTTCCCAGAACTGACTCCTGCAATTCATACAGAGTTACATGTATCAGTAGCATATCTAAAAGTGACTGTAAATTCTTTTTTATGAGAGCTATTGGTCCTACTACTACTGGAATTGTCTGGGTATCCTTCTTCCACACTCCTCATGTTTTGACTGCATATCCTGGTACTTTATGACTTTGTGTCTCTCTGTATGTAAGCACTCTAATCCCTGGGTGTAGCAATTTCAATGATCAGTGCTAGTTTGTCTTCTTTTCATGGCCTAATATATCTGGTTTTCTTGGGTCTATATTACTTCAGCGAAAACCCCTTTACGTGAACACAAATACGTCGAACCATATCACATGAAGTACGTAAACCTCGAACGTCCAAAACCGCAAATTCTGAAATGTCGACTTGTTTTGGTTGTCCCGTCTGTGGTATATCTCTGTAAGGTAAGTGTGCGATAGAACTTCAGGGTTAGGATTTGGGTTAAGCTAAGTGCATAGATAGGTAATGTATGTAATATTTAGTGTAGTGTTAGATGTAGGGTTTTTTTAAGTGTATGTATGTGTGTTATTTATTTTGTTTGGGTGTATGTCTGTAGGGGAAGTGTGCGGTAGATACAGACCTTAGGGTTAGGGAGGGGTTAAGGATAGTGCATAGATAGTTGTGTATGTGGGGTTTAGTGTAGTGTTGGAAATGGGGTTTTGTTAAATGTATGTATGTGGATTATTTCTTTTGCTTGGGTGTATGCCTGTAGGGTTTGGTTAGTGTATGTATGTGGTTTATTTATTTTGTTTGGGTAGGTACTAAGTAGCGGGTGGTGGGGTTGACCAACTATGGCAGTTCGATATTTTATTTTTCGCGGTTTAGTGCATTCGGGAATTTCACGGTTCGAGGTATGGGGGTCGATGTATGGGTGTTTGGGTATTGGGGTTTTCGCTGAAGTGATATAGACCCGTTTTCTTGCATCTGTTTTTTCAGTTGTTGGTAATGGGTGACCCTATGTGATATAAACTTCATCATTCTCTATAATGCTTTGTGGCTCATGTTTCCAGTGCTTCTCAGCTACTTCAGCATTGTAATTTTTATTTATTTTTATTTTACATTTGTTGACCGGGCTAGTCTAGCTGGACATATTTCCATTTTCAGTAGAGGCCCGGGGAGAAAAGCTCCACACAGATATACAAAGTATTATGCTTGCACAATCCTCAGTGCAACCGTCTTGCCACATTATTATGCCTTCTGTTTTACAGAACTTGCATTTATCTGTTTCTCCCACATGTTCAATGGATTTTATAAACCATCATGTACATACTCCTTTATCCTGGGCCACTAATATTAACCTTTCAACTTTTGATTTAAAATTATCTCTCCAAAACCATTCCTGTATCAGATCCTGATCGACATGAGGTTGTTTTAAGAATTTTCTGTACTGGCAACTATATTTATAATTTTTTCACATTTCTTGCCTTCTCATCTAATCCTTCTCCTTGCATTCTTTGTTTTCTTTTCTGGCACGTTCAGCTGCTAGCTTTTTTTTTGTCTATATCTGATTTGGTTTCCATTTCTGCTTGACACTGTTATGCTTCTACTAAACTATGCAGGGGACTCATCTTAGATTTGTTCTCTTCATGTTTCAAAACTTTCACTATATTTGGATCTGATGAGTTCAGCAGATATGTATGCAGTCCTAAGATTGCAGATCTATTCATGCAACCAATTTGGAGGAGGTCCATACCTCCTTCAGAGCAATGGATATATAATCTTGGTATACACCGATTTCCACATATCATTTGGTAAGCCTGAAGTATTTTTCTTGTTTTTCTATCCAACTGATCCAATACCTTTTGAGGCCAGTCAATCACCCCAAAACTATGACAGAACAGGAAGAGCAAATTGCTTTATAGACTGGACTTTTTTCCTAGATGTCATGGCTGTTTTCAGTATTACTTTTAGTCCTCTAAAGTATTTGTTACTGAGTTTTGTTTGGATTTGTATATGTTTTATTGTCAAGCCTTTATCAATTCCCAAATATCTATTCACTCCCTCCAACTCAAGCTCCCTTATATAATACATTCCTGTCCAAGAATGATATTTTTTTGGTGTTGCAGCTTTCCTGCT
Organism: Protopterus annectens; assembly: GCF_019279795.1. Lineage (NCBI taxonomy): Eukaryota > Metazoa > Chordata > Ceratodontiformes > Protopteridae > Protopterus > Protopterus annectens. The sequence continues at coordinate 1,845,884,125 of NC_056731.1, forward strand.
TTAAATGTTGATTTTGCATATTTATCAAGACCAAATTACATTTTTATATCATCAGAACATTTTGAACACTTCCAGTTGTGCTTTCAGCTCCTCATTTGATGAACTATACAGTTTTAAATCATCCACAAAAAAGAAGATGAAAAGTTTTTACACTTTGCTGTTGACTGGAAGCCAAATTGTAACTATGAAATAATCTGTTAAGTAGACAGCTTAATTGGTTAAAGGCAAGACAAAAGAGCAGCGGTAACAAAGAGTCACCCTAGAATATCTCCTTTCGAATTTTTATCCCTGGGATCATAAATTGTCCTTTATCATGGCTTAGCCACAAAATGGTTTGCCACTGTTTTATGGTTACTGTAATGTAATCAATAAATGTAGAGTGTATATTATACATGAAAGCAGGATACTGTAAAATGTTTTGTTAAATCTATCCATGCCATTCTTAGATCCTTCCCCTTTTTAGAATTCTCCATTATGACATTATTAAACCACACATGATCTTTGTTCCATATGACTTTCTCTTGTTACCCTTTTTTCTGTTTATCATGATTGCGTTTTCATCTAAATGACTATAAACTCTGTGGGCATCAATTCTAGTATGCAGTTCATACATCACTGGATGGAAAGTTATTAGTCTATAGCTTTTAGTATAACTTGCAGGTTCACTCTTAAGGAGGAGTACAGTTTTTCCTGTTGTTAACTAGGTTGGTGTATGTTCAGTGTGTGCATATAAGTAGCTCTTACACAGGGCTAGATCTTCATGTAATGATTTGAAAACAAAAAAAACCCCCACAAAACTGAAGGACGAGACTGCATGATATTAAGCGTACAAAACTTCAATGAATCTGCTTTGCATCAATACAGACTTCATCTGATGAAGTGGTAAGACTTCATCTGTTAGTAATTTTGCTGCACAGTAATTTGTCCTATTTATTGCTGTTACTCCAAGTGAATTTCTTTTAATAGTCTTGATTACTGTGCTCATTTTTTTATCAGACTTCTAACATTTTGAGCCTTATTGACATTCTGTAATCTATTTCTTTCACAGGTTCATAGGTAGATAGTAGGCTATCGGCCCAAGGGCCTAAGTAAGTACCTAGCCAACAAGGTTCCCTGGCTTACGCCACCCAAGAAAGTTAATTTCCTGTGCCCCTATCAAGCAGAGCCACAGAAGTGATCCCGGGGTGTATTTCCTATTTCCCATCTACTCATCAAGATTTTTCTTGAAGAGTGCTAATGAGAGACTTTGCTTGACATAGATGGGTAGCTTGTTCCAGAGTATAGGAAGTCTCCGGGACAGAAATCTATCCCTCTGGGTCTATATTAAAACATTGAAGTTTCAAAACGTTGAATGTTCTAATATCGAACCCTATTCAGCGAAAGCTGAAAACATCGAACATACAGAACAGCAAATTTTTTCTAGGGAAAAAATTTGCTGTTCCAAAACACATACACACAACACAAGCACACCAAACAAACAGCAATCCACGCACATACACCTAAAATCTTACACCTAACCCTACACTAAACTATACACACACCACTAACTATCCACTTACTTTAACCCAAACCCTAACCCTAAGGTCCGTCACTATCGCACACTCACCTCACCCGCGCCCTAACCCTAACTCACCTACCCCACCCTAACCCTCACGTCTACACAATCGCACAATTACCTGACCCATGCCCTAACCCTAATTCACCTAACCCGCCCTAACCCTCACTTCCACAATCACACACTTACCCATGAACCCTAACTCACCTAAACCCACACCCTCACTAACCTAACCCACACTCAATCACACACTTACCTGAACCTAACCCATAACTTTCCACCACAGCCCTGAAAATACAGAAGCAACAGAAACAAACAACCAAATTCTTTCCCTAGGAAAAAATTCAGTTTTCTGTTGCTTCGATATTTTCAGCTTTTGCTGAATAGGGTTCGATATTAGAACATTCGAAGCTTTGAAACTTCGATGTTCTAATATAGACCCTATCCCTCCAGCATGTCCTGTTTATTGTGGTGACAAGGTTTAGGTCTCTAGAGCATGTAGCTCGGAGGGATTGGGATTTCTTTAGATGTAGCATTTCCAACAGCTCTGGGTTTAACATAGCTTTATATGTTAGGCAGAGATCTCCTCGGAGTAGGCGATATGCTACAGAGTAAAGCTGGAATTTTTTGAGACAGTCAGTGTAGGGCATCTGTTTGAGGCCAGTAATCCTCTTTGTGATGTACTTCTGTGGCCTTTCCAGCTGCTGCAGATGTCTTGTGAGGTACATTCCAAAAGGTGTGTTGTACTCTATAATGGGTCTAATGAGTGCCAAGTGGAGGGGGACAATGACCTCTTTTTTTCCTGGATGAGAACCCTTTTGTGATGAGGTGTGCCACATAGAAGGATTTCCTGACTACTGTGGCGATGTGGTTATCAAAGAAGAGATTACTGTCCACCTAGGTCCCAAGATCTCTTATCACACATTTGGCGTTAAGAAGGCTGCCATTTATGTGGTAGTTCATGGGTACAGAGTTTTCACCAAAGGGGATGACAATGCACTTTTTGGCATTGAGCTTGAGGCCATGCCTCTGACACCAGGCATCTGTCTCAGTGAGGCCCTTCTGTAGGATGTCCACATCATTTGGGGATTCGACCATGGCTCCTAGTTTGCAGTCATCTGCCTTCTGTGTTGGCCTGTACTTCAGAGAAGTAGATACCAAACAGGAGAGGTCCCAGGACTGAACCCTGTGATACTCCACTTGTCACTGATTTGAAGTCAGATTTGGAGTCTGAAACTTTTACAGTGTGGGTTCTGTCAGTGAGCCAGTTGGCAACCCATCTTGTGACATAGGGATCTATACCTAGTTTAGTGAGTTTAGCTATAATTCCAGAATGGGGGATGGTATCAAAAGCTTTGGCAAGGTCAAGATAGGCTGTGTGAATCACCTTACCCTCGTCTACGGCTTTGGTGACTGCCTCAAAGAAGTCAATCAGGTTCAGAAGGCATGATCTGCCTTTCACAAACCTGAACTGGGTGGGGTCCAGAGTTTGGAGGTTACCAATGTCTTTGTTTATGAGATCCATGATGATACGTTCCATGGCCTTGCAGACCAGGCTGGTCAGGCTAATAGGGCGATAGTTCCCAGGATCAGTGGTGGCTCCCCCTTTGTGGAGTGGGATAACTGTTGCTGTCCACCATTCAGTGGGTGCAAAGCCTGACATGAGACTATGATTGAACATGATGCTTAGGTGGGGAGCCAGTTCATTCTGAGGTTTGTGTAAAACGCAGCCTGGAATGTTGTCCATTCCCATGGATGCTGTGTTTTTGGTTTTAGAGAGTGCAGCTTTTACCTGCATAGATGTGAGTACAGGGACTCTGCATTCTTCCAGTATAGATATGGGTCCTTTAGGGGGTGAGAGGCAGGTAAAGTTAGCACTGAACCTATCTGCCAGGATGTTGGCAATATCAGTTGGTTCTGTAATTTTCATGCCGTTGTGCTGTAACTCAGAGCAGATCTGGGTGTTGCCATTGAGATTCTTGACATTGCTATAGAATGCTTTGTGGTTGCCCTTAGAATCAGTGGTGATTTTGTTTTTGTAGCTAGCTTTGGAGGATCTTATAAGGGATCTCAGCTTCTTACTGAGGCTGACCAGGGAGCTCCCCCACTCATGGGATTTTACTCTCTTTTGCAACAGTTTCTTCCTTCTGTTGTAGAGTTTGTTTATGGCAGGGGACCACCAGATTGACTTCCTTTCTTTGGAGGATAGTGTCTTGGTTCTGTTTGGGATAGCACGCTCCATGCACTCATGTAAGTGCTTATAGAGTGCATCTGTGTTGGATTCAGCAGCTGTAACTGTATTGTCTATCTGCATGGGTGCCATGAAGTTCGGCACTTCTGTCTTAAGAAGCATAAAGTTGGCTTTGGAGAAATTTTTTACCATGGTTTCCTTAATGGTGGGTGGGGGCGGGATGCAGATATCTAGGGTGATTAGCTTATGGTCGGATCTGACCAACGAGGAGTTGATTTCAGGTGTGGAACACCGGTCACTCATGTTGGTAATGACTAGGTCTAGGATATTGTTGCTCCTGGTGGGGATGTGGATAAGTTGATCCAGGGCATTGGAATTTATGAATTCCAGAAAGCGTTGTATGAAGGAGTTGGTACATAAGTAGTTCTCCCAGTTAATGGTGGGGTAGTTGAAATCGCCCATTATTAGGGTGTTTGGCTGAACCCTAATATTTTCCAGTATATCAAGAAAAGAGGAGTGGGGATCCTGGGGCATGGTGGGGGATCTGTAGAAAGCTACAATTTGGACTGCAGTTTTGCCCAGAGTTAGTTGCACTTGGATAACCTTGGATGCATTATGCTGCGTAACTAGCCGGGAGGTGTGGATATCCTTAATAAATATGGACACACCTACACCTTTGGTGTTCTGGCCCAGGTTAGATGGCTGAAAAGTGTGGTATGAGTTATAGCCTGGTAATTCAGGGGTGCTCTAGAGAGCCTTGAACCAGGTCTCAGTCACTGCACAGATATCGATGTTTTCCATTTTTAGGAGTGCCTCGAGTGAGTGCATTTTGAGATTTAGACTTCAAGTATTGAGTAGGATTACCCTCAGTTTTTGCTTGCCTGTTCCTGTTATGGTGGTGAATTTGTCATTTGAACCTTGCCTAAAAAAGTCACTATAGGGGGCAGCAAGAGGCATAGCCAGTATCAGGAATCCCAGGGGCGACAGGTGCAGGCTATCTCTGGCAAAGCATCATGGTCTGTCAACCATGTCGTCCCAGGCAGACAGATACTGGATCCCCTTAGAATGACACCAGAAGCTTAGCCAATTGTTGAAGTCAATAATTTTGTCTTTGTACTGCGGTATCATTTTGGGCGATGGCAAGATGCTACTCAGGCCTAGGGTCATACCTGCCTGGGCTACAAGATTGGAGAGCTCTTCCACATCTCTTTTCATGTAGTTCAGGGAGGTATGTCTCAGGTCGTTCATACCAACATGGATAATTACAGGGTCATATTTGTACTTGTGGAGTGACCTGAGTGCATGGGCTATGTGGCGGATCCTGGCACCCGACAGGCAGCTGACAGTAACTTTCTCCTTGTTTAGCCTGGTGAGTGGAACATCAGTGTGCCTGACTATAGAGTCACCTATGACTAGTGTGTTGGGTACGATAGTTTGCCTTATGGGCTGTGGTTTATTGGCATACTGAGTCTGTGGGCTATGTGTCATTTGGGTTGTGTTGGGGGGTGGAAGTTGCTTGTGTTTCTGCTTTGGAGGTCTCTGTTGCTTGAGTAGATTATTACTGAGAGCCTCTGCGAATGTTTTTGTTTTTCTATGTGTGGATTTTGGTGGTGTAGGTTTAGTGGGACTATGTGATGAGTGTGGTGTGGTGCAAGTGTTTACCTTACCTCCTCTTGACTGCCAAGTTCAGTCTTGGTTGGAGAGAGCTTTACCTCCAGTTTGGCTAGATAAGTGCATCTCTCACATGTTGTCGTGTTGGGTGGGTGGAGGAGAGGGTTGTCTGTGTACATGAGGCAATTGCTACATTGCCTCAAGATGCCCAGATTCATCAGCTAGACAGGAGAGAACACTGGGAGCTGACCATTGAAGATGCCTGAATAAAAACTACTTTCCTCTAGACAAGTGAGGAAAGTGAGTATAAGAGATGTTTTTCTCTAAACAAGTGAGGAAAGTAAGTACAAAAACTGTTTTCCTCTAGGTAAAGAGGAAGGTTGAGTGCTGTAGTAATTTGTAGCTTATTTAGTGCTAACAATAAGTTCTGAACAAGTGCTGAGCATGGATAAGCAAATTCAAGTGCTAAAACTAAGGATCTGTACCTGGATCTTGTGGTAGATAGGCTACCTAGCACTTACCACTCCCACTGATAAGCTAGAATGCTTCCCTCCAACACAGAAAGGCTTGGGGGGCTTGGTGGGCTCAGAAGCTTACAAGCAGTCCTGGATACAGCAAATCTGTATTTGGACTAGACTAGTTAACAAGTGCAAAAGCGGGCTTTTAAACCAAAAAGTTGAAAGAGATGGAAAAACTGCCCAAACGGCCAATGATCTACAATTTCTGGGCCAGAAACCACTGTTGTGGTAGATAGGCTATCTAGTGTTTACCACTCCCACTGATGAGCTAGACGGCTTCTCTCCAACACAGAAAGGCTTGGGGGGCTCAGAAGCTTACAAACAGTCCTGGATACAGCAAATTTGTATCTGGACTAGACTAGTTACAGGAAAGATGGGAAACAAGTGCAAATGTGGGGTTTTAAACCAGTAAGTTGAAAGAGATGGAAAAACTGACAGACAATAAACTACAATTTCTGGGTCAGAAACCACTCTTGTGGTAGATAGGCTACCTAGTGCTTACCACTCCCACTGATAAGCTAGAAGGCTTCCGTCCAACACAGAAAGGCTTTGGGGGCTCAGAAGCTTACAAACAGTCCTGGTTACAGCAAATCTATATCTGGACTAAACTAGTTACAGGAAAGGTAGGAAACAAGCTTAGAAATGTTTTTTTTTGGAAAGTGGAAAGGGAGAAAGGAGAAACATAAGATAATTCAAAATTAAGGACCTAAGTGTCTTGCCCTTCGCAAATGTTCTCTCTGTATTAGGTAGAATGAGCTAGTGACACTAGACAGGAATAGAGCTGGGAAAGAGCTGAACAGATGGGACTGGTAGGAGTTTCTGAAGTCAAAATATGATCTCACTGTACTCGGTTGAGTGAGCAAATGAGATAGACCCAGGAGGAGTGTTCAAACACAAATTTACAGGAGGGACAGGCAATTCCAAAGCTGCCAAGTTTAATACCAGAACAAGAACAGGGAGGGAGGCAGCAAACTGACTGCAGAGACAGAGAGAGACTGCAGTATTCTATGAAACAATTAAATAGAAAAATAAATAACTACAGAGAGACACATGCCAATGAAACAATTAAATACACAGAAAAATAAAATAAAATGCAAGACAAACTTTAACACTGCAAGTTTGTACTTAACTCGGCTAGTAATGCAGTTGATTGTAGGTATGCAGCAGAAGCCAAACAACTCAGATACTGAGCAGTAATAAATTCAAAGATATGTGAGTAACACTTATAAATATCAATCAATCTTAATATGTCTATCCATCTGTATTAACAACTCTCCCCTTAGATCTTTTTCTTCTAAACTGATGGCATATTCTTTATTCTCCATTTCCTGCAAGCATTCTACAGGAATTTCCAGAACACATTCCTGTGATATATTCTCTTCATGTGCACCCTGCGTCATCCATTGCTCTTTCTTATGGGAACTCATTGGCCCATCATTCCCCAACATTGACTGCGGCAGAGTTGCCACTGTTTCCTCTTCCTTCCCTTGCTGTGCAGCTCCAAATAAACTTTCTACTGATTTCCTGCTGAAGGCCCCAGACTACCTTCATGTACCAACTGATCAGATGCTTTCCATGTCACCTGTTTCTCTTTAATTTACGGGCTTACTGTTTCATCAAGCTGTAACGTTACCACAGTTGAATTTTCTACACTAAATTCTTCACCTCACAGGTAATCAATAACTTCAGCTTCTATTTTTTTAACTTCCCCATTACTAATCCTCTTCTTCATTCCCTCTTTGTTTTCTTATTTTCTGTATTGCAAAATTTTCCATATCTGGATGTGTTTGTCTGTATTTCTCTTTAAATAGCTTTGGTGTTGCTTTTTTAATTCATTGTTTGCTTTTTCCTTTGCATAAATACTGCACCATATTAAATCCTAGTTTCTTTCCCATGTCCATATTTATTCTTCAGATGTCCCTCACTCCACCTGTTCCTCCTTACTTTATGGATTTATTCTTCCATTATGCTGTGATATAATCTGTGTTAGACTTTCTACACTAAATCCTTCACTTTGCAGGTATTCCATAATTTCAGCTTCTATTGATTAACTTCAGCTTTACTAATCTTCTGTTCTGTTTCCCCTTTGTGATCTTATTTTTTGTATCTTGAAATTTTCCATATCTGGAACCTTTGCATGTATTTTTCTTCAGATATCTTTGGAGCTACTTTTTTGTATTGATTAGTTTGTCTTTCTCCTTTTCATAAATATTTCACCATATGAGATCTCTCTCTCTGTCCCATGTCCATGTTTCTTTTTTATACCTTTCTAAAACCTCTTGGTTTTATTCTTTATATTTTTGCACTTGCTCAGTTGCTTCTTTTTCCAAACAGCCAAATGTTTCTTGGTCTATATAATGTTCTTCATGAATCCATTGTATTAATGAAAGCAGATTTGCATTTGAAACTTTTGACAGTTTTCCTTGTGCAAGTATTTTTCTTTCATTTAATTTTTCTCTTCATCTTTTTGAATATCTTCGACAGAGAAATTCGGTGCTTCTTGCATAATAGTAACAATACAGAATTTCTTTCTTATCAACAGTCCACGCTGTCATCTTTATCACTCTTTTTTGGCCTGTCAGTTTTTGTGTTTTTTGTTGACTACTACTTCCTTCTATAACAGGGTGTACATCCTCCTCCTGAGCATGGCCTAACCTCACTGTAAGAATGTTTCTGTGTCTTTAGGATTCTACACTGCCATTTTTTGCAGTCCTGGCACCAATGCACCTACCAGGAATGGGTACTACTTTATCAGGGGCCTTGTGCACCCAGCTGTCTTTTTTTTTTTTACCTACTTCTGTTCTTGATATATGTTATATAAAATACAGCCTATTTATCAGTGTCATCAAGGTGAGATTTTCAATTCCAGCAATACAACTCTACTTTGCTAGCTGATTTTATCATCTCTGCATTCAGACCCCTGCTTCTAGAGTGTAACCATTGCAATGGTGAGTCAATGGAATATCACTACAGGAAAAACTTGCCACTAGTTGTTTGCATCTATACAGAACACTGATGTAATAAGCAGCTCTGTGTAAGCATGCTAAATTTATACCAATGCTGAAAATACAGAAAATTCACTACTGAGCTTTCTAGCCAATAAAATAACTACACTTAGAACCCTTTGTATGTTTCCAAACTCAGACAGACCAGACAAATGGTTACACTTAAAAATATCTAAAACCCATAAAATCTAAATTCATAACATCTAAAACTCATAATATTGAATTTCATAACATCTAAAATGTATAATATGTAATAGTGTATCATCAAACATGTAAATGTAGTTTATTCTGTTCATCTTGTGGTATCACTATGAGATGTAGTTTTTGTTTCTATGGTTATTATTTATATAGTGTAGGAATTTATACTATTTATATAGTGTTATTTTGCCACTCTGTGTGTGTTTTTTAGGCCATACAGATAAGTGATATAGACATTCCCCCAGATTTACTAATCTTCCGTGCAGGATTAATCTAGTCCTGCACGGAAGTGACAGTTGAAGAGGAGGATGGCAGTGCGCCTAGCATATTAATGAAGGCATGCTGCTTGAACTCCAAATGCTGTTTGCATTATCAAATAGTCTTAGTTATCAATTTATTTTCATGTCTTGTTAACTGGAGTAACAAAGTAATGAAGTATAGAGTCTAATCTTGAAATAAAGACATGTGTGCCCCAGGTAGGACAACCCAAACATTGGGAATAGTGCCCTAATGGTCACTCATGTCACCAATGTTTGTGGACTAAAAGGCTGGGATGTCTGAGGATACTTGGATTGAGTCAACCCATGGGATGGGTCCAGAGGAGTAGGGAGTGGCCAATGTGTAGTGGTGTGGATACACTGTGTTTCCAACTGGAGAATGGACGACTGATGTGTTAGTGACATGTTGGGGTGGGTGTTTGGGGAACTAGGATCCACGGGTATATGGGTATATATGCAAATGAAGCAGCACAGCAATAGTGTAGTGGTTAGAGCACCTGCCTAACGAACAGACATTCCCCGTTTGAGTCCCACTGCAGCACATATCATTTTCTATGTGAAAGCTGTATATGAACAAATTTGTACATCTTTTTGCCATAAAACCTGCATAATAACTTTTAAATGTGAACTGGAGTACTGCATGAAATGCACATGTGAAGTGTCATTGTCATAATGTATTTAGGCAGTAGTAAGCAGGTTTAAGCACAAATAAGCAGTAGTAAGCATGTTTACGTGTGTTTACGAGGTGGTAAGCACTGCTAAAGTCAGGTTACAGTTTCTTATACTCATTTACCTGCTGAATTGCTTAACTTGTGTAGGCATTGCTTAGCTCCACGCAAACTCATGCAACCTTGCTTACAACTGCTTAAGAGTGGCTCAATCACTCTGTAGCCAACGTCCCTTGTTCTGCTCAGCAACAAAATAAACTGCCTCTCCAAGGCTCAAACTCATGACCCTGCACTCAATACACAAAGTGATTTACCACTAAACCATAGCAGATTTACATAACCTGAAGTTTGCACAAACATATCCTGCAGCACAATCAGTCAACAGTACAGGTAATGTATTATTATGACACCACATAACCTGTTAATGCAAGAAGTCTGGACAAAGTATGCCACACTGTGGGTACAAATAGGGATATATGTCAACTAATGCTCTGTTACACTCAAATTGTTGCTAGATATACAGTTATATGTATTAGAACATTCTAAAAGTGTATTAATTCTGGTTTAAGCACTTGGGCTTGAGGCCAGTTATTTTACATAAAGAGGGTTCGTGTTCTGCACTCTTGTGGGAGGAGAGGCTGGACTCTGTCCTTCTGAGCTGGGAATTTCTGGTTAAAGGCTTATAGTGCCTGCATATTTGAACTGCTTCTTACTGAAATTGGTACACCTTGTTTGCTGTAGCATAGACTAGATCCAGGCCTGCTGAATCTAGCTTTGTTTGTATAACTTGAGCACTAATCCAGGCATTCTTTGAAGTATTCAGTTGTATTTATTACTGCTTGGTAGTAACTTGATTAAAGTGTAGCTATCATTTCTAAGTCTTTTGGATTAAGCACTTGGGCTTCAGACCAGTTGTTTTACATTAGGAAGGTTTGTGGCCTGCACTGTGGTGGCAGGACAGGTAGCTTACATCCTTCTAAGTTGGGAACTGCTGATTGAGGGCTCAGTGTCTGTTATTCTAAAAGTGTATTAGTTCTGGTTTAAGCACTTGGGCTTCAGGCCAGTTATTTTACATTAAGAAGGATCGCGGTCTGCACTCTTGTGGGAGGAGAGGCTGGACTCTGCCCTTCTGAGCTGGGAATTTCTGGTTAAAGGCTTATAGTGCCTGCATATTCTAACTGTTTCTTACCAAAATTGGTACACCTTGTTTGCTGTAGCATAGACTAGATCCAGGCCTGCTGAATTTAGCTTTGTTTGTATGCCTGTTGTTTGTTTATTTCCCTGAAATGCTAATTCCACCTAAAATGCGGCCTTTTAGCACTTCTGTGGATCCCTAGTGATATCTGCATTGCTTACTGTACTTATTTCCTTGTTTCACTTGAAAGAAAGTTACTGTTTGTCGTTTTTGCATTTAAATTACCTGTAACACATTGCATTTAAGTTACCTGGCACTTGCTCACTAAAGCAATTATATAAGTCAGCTCTAAAAAATTAAAAGCACTACACCCTCACAAACTCCCCTTGAGTACCTTGTTCCCCATTGGCCCTTTTTTCAATTATAAAGGAATTCCCAATACTATTCTAGCATGTCCAAAGGTCAGTTGTCAATCTCCTCTCCGGTCCAGCTGGTGAATCTGGGAATCTTGAGGCAATGTTACAACTGCCTCATGTACACAGACAACCCTCTCCTCCTCCCAACAAATTCCAACACATGTGAGAGATGCAACCATATAGCCAAACTGGAGGCTAAGCTCTCTCAACTCAGTACTGGCGTAACCAGTCAGGAGGAGAAGGAAACCACACTCACTACAATTCCAGTCTCACAAAGACCTACCATGACAACAAATCAAATGCATAAACACACAAAAACATACTCGGAGGCTCTAAATAAAAATCTGCCTAAGCAGCAGAGACCTCCAAAGCAGACACCCAAGCAACCGCTATCCCAAAACAAAACACGTGCAACACATAGCTCACAAAGCCAGTGTGCCGAACAGTCACAGCCCTTAAGGCTAAACAACACACCTGAAACACTTGTAATAGGTGACTCTATCGTCAGGCAAACTGACGTCCCGCTCACCAGGCTGAACAAGGAGAAGGTCACGGTGAGCTGCCTGTCGGCGCTAGGATCCGCCACATAACACAAGCACTCAGGTCACTCAAAGGCAAGTACAAATATGACTCAGTCATTGTCCATGCTGGTGTGAATGACCTGAGGCGTACCTCCCTGGACTACATGAAAAGAGACATAGAGGAGCTCTCTGAGCATGTAGCCCAGGCCGGTATGACCCTGACCTTGAGTAGCATCTTACCCTCACCAAGAATGATGCCACAATATGAAGACAAGATGATCAATTTCAACAATTGGCTTAAGTATTGGTGTCATTCAAAGGGTATCCAATGCCTGTCAGCCTGGGATGACATGCTCGACAAGCCACGATGCTTAAGCTGGGACGGCTTGCACCTGTCACCCTGGGCTTTGGATATTGGCAAGGCTCTTGTACCCCATAGTGCCGTTTTAGGCAAGGCTCAAAAGACAAAACCACCTCCATAGGTATCACAAGGGATAAGAAACTAAGAGTAATGCTACTCAACGCCAGAAGTCTAAACCTCAAGATGCACGCACTCAAAACTCTCCTTAGCATGGAGAACATCGATATCTGTGCAGTAACAGAAACCTGGTTCAAGGCTCGAGAGCACCCCAGCACTACCAGGTTATACCTCATACCATGCTTTTCGCCCCAAAACTTGGACCGAACCACAAAGGAGGGGAGTATCAATATTCGTCAAAGATACCCACACCTCCAGGTTGGTGGCACAACGCGAAGCATCAGAGACTATCCATGTGCAACTAACAGTGGGTAAAACTGCCTTCCAGTTTATAGCCTGCTACAGACCACCCTCCCAAACACAGGAACCCCACTCGGCCTTCCTGAGAATACTGGAAAATATGAAGGTCTCTCCAAACACCATTATATTGGGTGACTTTAACTACCCAAACATAGACTGGGAGCATTACTCTAGCTCCAACACCCTAGCCCAAAGGTTCCTAGAATTTATAAACTCAAATGCTATGGAACAACTTGTTACCACTCCCACAAGAGGGAAAACATACTGGACCTGATCATCACCAACATGGGGACACTCCAGACCAGAAGTGTATCCCTCACTGGTAAGATCAGACCATAAACTAATCTCACTGGATATTCACATCCCGACCCCACCCCCTGCCCAGAAAACCACAGTGAAAAACTTCTCTAAAGCAAATTTCACACCTCAAAACCAAGGAATCCTTCAAAGCCCGGGCCTGTGGAAAATACGGCCCAGACCGCAGAATCCTTTATAAACGCATTCTATGAACACCTTCAGGAATGCATGGATCATGCAATCCCAAATAAAACCAAGACCCAATCCTGCAAAGGCAGGCGTCCTGTCTGGTGGACCCCAGCCATAAACAAACTATACAATAAAAGGAGGAAGCTACTACATGACAGAGCAAAATCCCAAAAAGGGAAGGCATCTCTGATCAGTATTAGCAAAAAACTACGGGCACTCATAAAATCGTCTAAGGCCAGCTTCGAGAGAAAAATTGCACAGGACACTAAGGATAATCATAAGGATTTCTTTAGTTATGTTAGGAACCTGGGTGGGAATTCCCAGATATGCTCAGAATTAGTCCAAAATGACAAAAAATACACCGAGCCCACAGACATTGCCAACATCCTAGCTGACAGGTTCAGTGCAAACTTCTCCCCCCCCACCCCACCAAAAGGGCAAATATCTATCCCAACAGAGTGCTTCCCCCCTGACATCTCAGATGTTCAGGTAAGAGCAGCCCTCTCCAAAGCAAAAAACACAGCATCAATGGGACCAGATGGTGCCTCGGGCTGAGTCCTACATGAACTCCAAGAAGAGCTAAACCCAAACATAAAACTACTGTTCAATCTTAGCCTTACTACAGGATATGTACCCAAAGAGTGGCATACAGCAACAGTGGTCCCTCTCCACAAAGGTGGTGCCTCAACGGATCCTGGAAACTATCGCCCCATAAGCCTGACTAGCTTGGTCTGCAAAGCTATGGAAAGGATCATCATGGACCTCATAAATAAAGAGAGTGGGGACCTACAGACACTGGATCCTACCCAGTTTGGCTTTGTTAAGGGCAGATCCTGCCTCTTAAACCTGGTCGATTTCTTTGAAACAGTCACCAAGGCCATTGACGAGGGAAGGTGGTCCACACAGCCTACCTGGACCTCGAAAAGCCTTGATACAATACCCCACTCGGGCATTATAGATAAGCTCACCAGCTTAAATATAAACCCCTATGTCACTAGATGGGTTGCAAACTGGCTCAAGGACAGAACCCACATGGTTAGAATTGCTGGAGCCATATCAGACTCCAAACCAGTTACAAGTGGCGTCCCACAAGGCTCAGTCCTGGGACCTCTCTTGTTCTGTATATATTTCTCGGCAGTACAGGCCAACACGGAAGGACTGTGGCTGACCAAGTTTGCAGATGACTGCAAACTGGGCACCATAACCAACTCTCCAGTTGACACAAGCATCCTCCAAAAGGGCCTCATAGAAACAGACAACTGGTGGCAGAGCCATGGCCTCAAGCTAAACGTCAAAAAGTGTATAGTCATCCCCTTTGGCAAAAACAAAGTGCCCACAAATTACCACATAGGTGGTAATCCATTAAGTACAGAAGAAGTCATTAGGGACCTGGGGACCCAAGTTGATAGCAATCTCTCATTTGACAACCACGTGGCCAAAGTGGTTAGAAAAACATTTTATATAGCCCACCTAATCACGAAGGGATTCACATCAAGATCAGGGGAGGTCATCGTTGCCTCTTTACTCATCCCTCATCAGACCCATAATTGAGTACAATGCCCCTTTTGGGATGTACCTTACCAGACACCTGCAGCAACTGGAAAGACCCCAAAAGTACCTCACCAAGAGGATCAAAGGGCTCAAACAGATGCCATATGCTGCCCGGTTAAAGAAACTCCAGCTCTACTCAGTGGCATACCGCCTGCTCAGAGGCAATCTGTGCCTGGCGTAAAGCCATGTCCAACCCAGAATTAATGGACATGCTGCACCTCAGAAAATCCAAATCCCATCGAGCTACGCTCAAGAAACTTGAACCTCAGCACTGAAATAAATAGGACATGCTGGAGGGACAGATTCATAACCCAGAGGCTCCCTTCACTCTGGAATAAAATCCCAGTCCAGGTTAGGCAGAGTCCCACATTGACTCTCTTCAAGAGGAATCTTGATGAGTGGATGGGAGATCGTGGGTTTGCGTAGGTTTACTGCTATCACTTCTGTGTCACTGTTAGACAGAGGCACAGTATACTAACCTCAAAAAAAGGCATAGCAAAATTAATTTAAAATGGGTGGCGAAAGCCAAACACACTCTGGCTAGGCTTATAAATGCCCTAGGGCAGATAGCCTAGTATGAACCTATGAACCTATGAACCTATGAACACATATGTAGAAGGAGATGAAATCTGAAACACAAAAGTGTTGCCACTAATTACAAGATGAGGAACAGGCCAAAATATGAGCCGAACATGCATGGACATATGGACAGATATATTTGTAAATGTAGACAGATAGACAGTTATAGGTAGATATATATATTAATGTATGACTCACAAATAATCATAAAACAGCACTTGTATATAGATACATACATATGTTCATATGTATGTATATATATATATATATATATATATATATGTGTGTGTGTGTGTGTGTGTGTGTGTGTGTGTATATATATATATATATATGTATGTATATACACATACATATATCTATAGATACATATATATATATATATATATATATATATATATATATATATGTGTATATATATATAGAGCCATATGATATATATATATATATATATATATATATATATATATATATATATATATATATATATATATATAGGTACATACACATATACACACACTAAAGGTATCAGTAGCCATACATATGTAGAAGCAGTGTGGAAGTACTGGGTGCAAAGTATATCCCTCAGCCACAAGCCCCTCAACTGGCACCTGTGAAATGTGTAGTGTGACAACCATTCCCAGAAATGAGAATACTGATATTAGACATATACCCATCCACAAATCAAAGGACATGACACGAAACACAGGTATGCATACATAGATAATCTGTATTCCTGTACTATAAAATAATGTATGCCAGTACTGACACCATATAAGGTTTGAAATATGTAATCAGTCATGAATGCAAGGCCCACACAAAACAGTAGATGCAAGCAATGTGTATATATACCATACTATGCTGTCTAGGCCAATGCCTTTAATTAGTACAACAGTAGGAACAGGATTTGCCTTCAGGATACGCAACAATCAAAACAATTACAGATGTAGTTCAGCAGACTCCAATTACACCCTGTAGTCAAGCCCTAGGGGGAAAGGTAGCACTTCTCTTAATGTCACAGTATCTTGTACATATGGGCGCGTAGTAGTGGGCAAAGATTAACGTTGTAGCCTCACAGCAGCAAGTTCTCTGGTTCGATTCTCGCTCGGGTGGGCCTTCTGTCTTGTGTGGAGTTTGCATGTTCTCCTCTCCGGGTTTCCTCCCGTTCCTCCGGTTTACTCCCATGTTTCCTCCCATGCATGCATGACATGCATCTGGGAGCTCCTCTCTGAAAACAGGATCTGTGGAACCCTGGAGGAACATTCGTCGACAAAATGGTCAACAAATGTAAAAATATCATTGCTTAACCTAACACCTCACTATCACACTGAATGACCCTCGTCTTAACAGTTATATCACTGGAAAGGTGCCATAGCCTAGGTTAATGGCATAGAATCCCCCTCACCCATAAAAGGCTGTACAAGGGTAAGGAACACTGTGTACCACACACTTACCTCAGGAATGTACAAGGGCACAAATGTGTTCACCAGCTGTTGCCCCCATATATATGGACATGGCCCAATGGTTGGTGTGGGAGTCCATGACATGACTGGGATGATAGCAGTAATGCTAGCGGTAAATAATGATAAGCCATTACCTAACAACCCTTCCTGTATCATAGCGGGACAAACACTGGCATAAATGTGGAGGACAGAGGCAGGAACATAGGGCCATATTTGCATTATTGCTGTTACACACCTTGGAAATTGCTGGTGTTACAGGATTTGTTGCAGCATACCCTTATGCAGGGATAAGACATTGAAATACGTATGGATGTAGCCATGTACTGATAACACTCAACAGACAGAATGCCACAGATATATATGGGACAATACCTGTGTGGTGCACAGACAAACCCTAACAGCCAATCACCCTGGTATCATATGGATAGGCCTACAGTTGAGAGCTATGCAGACAGACAACATTCCATGAAATAGTACCATATACACAGAAACCCTGTAAGAACAGCAAGATACATTGCACACAACAACACTACTCACGCTGTCTGTAGGTCTGGAACCTTACCCAAATATGGATATGGCCTGTGTCTGCAGGTTCTGCTGTAAGAGGTATTGCTACCTCCTGTCTGTAACACTGATGTCCACACACAGGAAGGATGCCTTCCATACTGTAAAGTTGAAGGGACAACGCCCACAGAAGGCAGCAATTTATAGTACAGGGTTGCCATGACAGTGGTTATCTGAAGTACTACACAGCAGGCTGCATGCACTTAGCAGCTGATGGACACTGACTGGTGCAGAGGCCACCACCTGATCATGTGCAATACCAAGAAAAGCATGCTGCAATCTATTCAAACCAGCTCAATCACTCTACTGGAGAGACAGAGAGAGAGAGAAAGAGAGAAGAAAAAAAAAGTCAAGAAGGTTCACAAAGCTCAAGGTTGTGTTACAGTGGAAACAACATAACAGGTATGTGAAACAGATATGCATTTACTGGCATGTAGTATATGGCATAGATTAATAGGATGTATACCGTGAAAGGATGTATATGTGCCATCAGTACATGTTCTGGAATGATGTTGTGCTAAACAACTGCACTGGACAGTAGTATTAGTCCCTGTGGGCAGTGGGACATACCTGTCAAATGTGCAGACCAGCAGTGAATGGCAAGGAGTGACCCATGATATCTGTGTTCTGTAAATTACTGTGGCCAATGGCTGGTGGGGGTATTAATACCGCCATGATAGACACATGGGTGAGAGACCACACCACCTGCAGGACAGTTATGTTAGAGTGTAGCATAGGATGCCCACACTGCCATAACAGTATAATATGCTTATCTAAAGTTTCTCACCATATATACCCCCATAATGTTAGTCTGCATTCACATGTGACACCTGTCTGTGTTGTAGCAAAGCAAAACAGTTCAGCTATGAAGTAAAAAGGGTACATGAGTGTGGTATGTGTTATACATATTCACAGCGGTGTATGTGTACAGAACCTCAGACAGTTATACATTTATATAGGTATATAAACAACACAAAATATCTACACATATATGCACATATGTATATATACATACATATATATATATATATATATATATATATATATATATATATATATATGTATACAGACAGATGTGTGTGTGTGTGTGTGTGTGTGTATATGTCGATATATATATATATATATATATATATATATATATATATATATATATATATATACAGAGAGAGAGAGATAGAAATATATAATATATATATGTGTGTAAATACAAAAATATATATACATGGCAATACATTTTTCCTGCCATGACATGTGTGAGAGAACACCACACATCAATAAACAACATACCTACAGACCAGTACATGGCTGCAAGATGGAGTGTGAAGTGAGGTGCGTAACCCATGTTGGGAACACATTGCAATTGTATGGGATGGTAGGGTATATATGTTGGGAAAGGGTATTAGGCACATATTGGTATGTAGGTCTGGTTGGGTGACAAACAAGACAGCATACAGGGCTAGTATATAGCACATGTGGTGGTTAAACACTGTGGACGGGTAGTTACATTTGGAATGTGGAGGCCATTGAGCCCCCACATGGGAACAAAGAGAACATGGTGGCCACCCATGGACAGTCACAACAGCATCTACATGGACATAAAAGTACCTGGGCTGTGTGCTGGGCAGGAGGAACATGCATGTCGAACTTTGTGTATGTGCACTGCATGCCTCCAGGTGATGTAGCACATACCCCATGTCACTGTGGACCCTCCTATGCCCAATACCCACGACCTACCTGGGTGACAGACACATGTCTGTGTGTGCTCCATGGGGGGACCATCCCCTGAGGTGGTTCCACATGAAGGTAGTGATGGAACAGTAGAAAAATGAGGTTTCATGGTGGGCCATGGATGTGACATGGACTGGTACCATGTGCACATTAGGTTGGAGTGGTGTTCCTGCTGGCAAATAACCCCTACACATACTGGTGTCTAACTGTCATGGAACATATGTGGGCTGTAATAGTCCACACAATCCCAGAACATGTCCAACAGCATGCATAGATATTCCCAATACTACAGAATGGCAGATGCGTAGCAATCACATAGCAGGCCTACCACATGCATATGTGGAAACATAGTGGCAGTGACAATGACATGCAGGCGAAATATCCTGTAACAGCCCTGCAACTCTAGTGTCTCCACAGGCAGCATGTCTATGACCACACAGCAGAAGGTGTTGTACAATACAATATATGGCCCAATGGTACACATGCCGGACACATACCACTAGCGTAGTGTGAACATTATGCTGGAGCTGATATGGTGGCGGGAGACTGATATGTGTATTGTATTATGGTGAATTTGACATATGAGTTGCTCAGACATATTTCCATCATTATGTCTTTCAGGGAGTATAGCACATCCGAGAAACCCTGCATACAGTGCCGCTGAGGAGGAGATCATCATCACCAGCATGATCCACAACTATAATCTGCTCTTCTCATGGACCAGCAGGAGAGAACAACCATGTGGACTGATGTGGTCTGCAGGGTGAATGAGGTGGGGTTGCACAGCCGAACCTATGAGCAGGTCCGCCACCATAGTAGTGACCTGCTCTGGCAAGTATGATGTCATGCCGCTGCCATGCGGGGTGACCACTGCACAACAGGGGGGCCATAACATCCATCCCCCCTCACTAGAGTGCAGGAGCTGCTCATCAGCCTGATAGCACCTGCCTGCCCGCAAGAGCTCCAGACCTATATGGTCATGGAGGTGGGAGCTACTCACACACCACACATTCAGCATGCAGATAAGGTTCCAGGGCATATCAGTAGATTAATGTATTGTATGCATCTGTACAGGTAGACCATGCATGTGTGAGATGTGGGGTTTGTTGCTGTGTAGTACCGATAAGCAGTAATGCATAAACTGTAGTACTGTGGCCTTCAGCTGTTGTTGTACTGTAATATTGCAGCCACCCTGTAGCAATGCCACAGCTGTGGTCACTGACGTCAACTCTATCCCATGTCATTTTAGGTACCTCTGGGATACCAGCAAGGCAGTGGCCGGATGTCGGTGAGTATGGTTTAAGGTTATGCTTGGCAATTCACTGTGCATGTCATAGCTAAGGTGTAGGCCATGTACACATCTAACACACCTACTCATAATGGATGCTGTACATGTGCACTGACACAGCACACACCTCACTAATGGGATTATTAGCCTCAAACACATGCAATACACAATCCATCTCAGACAACTGTGGCTACTCTCCAGTGCACATTGCCCAGGCACAGCTGACATCTGCCCAACACACAGCTATGTCATACAGACAGCAGTTGAACATGCTACATATAACGACATCCCACTCCCTCTGCTAACACACACTCCAGGTTCCTAAACCTAATCAACACATTACACAGAATATACTGGAGGGATAGGGCCCTGTCCTGGGGAATCACCGCACTCTGGAACGAACTACCCATACAAGTCAGGCAATGCTACTCATTGGCCCTCTTGAGAGAAACACTTGCCAATTGGATGGGGAATGGGGAATACACCCTGTGTAGCATGTGTGTGCCACAACCTGACAGGGGCACAGGGGAATAACATTAGTGGGTGGTGCATGGCAGGGAACACCTGTGGCTAGGCATATGTAGGCCCCAGGACCAATAGAACAGTACTCACCTATGAACCTCTGTGTACCACAGGCAATGTTAGCCAGGGCCCAATCATGGTCAATAATGGTCTCTACACTCAGCATAGGTACAGTACAATGTCTGTGTGGTTGGTCTAATGGTAATCTACCACTCATACATGCACCACTGATGATGACTTATGTGAATACACATCAAGCAATCACTAAACACATGTGCCCACACGTGATCCAGGAACACACAGAGGCTGTGAGCAGCAATGGAAACACACCTGACACACAGAGACACATCCTGCAGTGGTGTGC
Organism: Protopterus annectens; assembly: GCF_019279795.1. Lineage (NCBI taxonomy): Eukaryota > Metazoa > Chordata > Ceratodontiformes > Protopteridae > Protopterus > Protopterus annectens. The sequence goes on from NC_056731.1 coordinate 1,845,905,541, forward strand.
ACACCCGTGAGGTATGGTGCACAGTACATGCCAGGATGATGAACGGATGCACAGCAATGCTGTGGACATGGGTGCAGTGGGTTCCAGGGGGAGGGCCATCACCTATAAACAGAAGCCATGCATCACAGCCATGTATAATGTTGGTAAGGGGATTGACTACAGTTGCACTGCATGCTGTTCAGCCACACATGTCCTGCATGCTGACGTGTGTATTCATAGGTATGTGTGTGATACTGTACTGCATCATCACCTGCTATTGTGTGTGTTATGGGGTTGCAGGAGCTGTCTGTAGGTGCTGTCTGGTGTAGTGTATGGGTTGCCATGTATGTCGACTGCATGTGTGTATGTTTGTGTGTGTGGCCATGTCTGCACACGTGTGTGTGTGTGTGTGTGTGTGTGTGTGTGTGTGTGTGTGTGTGTGTGTGTGTGTGTGTGTGTGTATTTACTCTTTACTGTTTCGAGGTGTTGTACAGGTCTTAAAGTCTGTTCCCTGTTTTCCCCTCACAGGTGACGAGGTGGGGCTGGGTCTCCCCCACACGGAATCTGATGTCACTGATACAGACAGTGACCATGAAGATAGGTGTGTTGAGGCACAGGAAGGGTCATCAGGGGCTGCAGCTGGGCCGCCAGTTGACAACCCACATGTATCCACACCATCCATGCACACAGTCACACTGCCTCTACACACCTCATCACCATTGGCCCTAGTTGAGGGACAGCCTATGGTTGGCATGGGCCAGGACAGTGTGGTATCTATGGCACATGTGTCAGGACACAGCAGCCATAGCCAGATGTCTGGCAGAGTATCACATAAGCAGATATGCAAGGGTGCTCGTAGGGGCACTAATGGACATCATGCACCTGGCAGACGTGCAACCCCTATTTCAACCACACGCATATTCCAGACTGTCATGGAGGCACAGGTATGAATGGAATGGTACACCAGGCAGGGTCTAAGGGCGCAGAGGGTTCATCACACCTCTGTAACTGACAGCATCCATGACCTAGCAGGTGCCATCCGTAATTACACAGAGGTCATGGATAGACGGTGGGGTGAGGCATTGGAATTCATCGAAAATGTCATGTCCATGCATCAGGACAGGGCAGGATGGTTGTGACAGCTACATGGATGTATGCCAGCAACACCAGCAGCTGGAGGTCACCGTGAATGTCCAAACAGTCACAGCCGCTCCCATAGTGGCAGTACCAGCCCCAGCACTGTGGGGGGGGGGCTGTCCATGACCCCTCAGAGCAGACCACATGCACATGGCCCTGGCCAGACCCAGGAGGGACTGGATCCAGTGGATGTCTGTCAAACTCGGGGGACAGTACTCAGTCTGGCTCTGTACCTGATAATGCCTGTAGCACCCCTGCCAGGCACAGGTCTCGTGTCCGTGGCCGGAGAAGGTGATCTGCAAACCCTGCCAGGTACAGTCTGCAGCTGTCCCACAATTCCCTGTATTGGGCAGCCACATGGAGGAACTGTGTGCATGCAGACACACACACACACACACACACACACACACACACACACACACACACACACACACACACAATGAACTTAGGGCAACCACATACCTACACACATGACATCACCAGTAGCCCATAACAATACTCAGCCCCCTCACACACACACACATGTTGTCGATTGTATGGCTCAGCCTAGGCCTCTGGCAAACCAACAACACACCCTGTGCATATGATGATACCTGTGCCACTGCCTGACATCCGTAACATCGATGCATGGACAGGCTAACGTGGTTCTGATGCACAGGGTGACTGTACAACAGTGTAGCAATGGAATGATGTGTAGCATTTTGTCAGCAGTAAAGTGAAATGCTAATATCTTGGAAGGTGTAGCTGGGCTGCCATGATGCATCCTAGCTTTAATTAACAATGTTGTATTGTTGTCACCAGTATCTGTTCAGATTATGTTGTGTTTGTCCATGTGCCACATGGCTGATGGGTGTAATGGTGTCAGCAGGCCTCCTACAGTGGACACCAGTGAGTGTAGTGGGTGGTACAAATGCCATGGCTGGGTACAACATACAGTGCCTTTGGTCAGGATGCAGCACAGGTACTGGACTGTACACATGGAGGTATGTCCCCGTGCAGGTAACACATCTGTTGCACATGTAATCCCACAAAGACAGCATAGGCACAACCACACAGCGGTATATATGCGGTCTGCAATGCGGATGGCAGTGAACATGCTAACAGCAGGGTGTATGTCCCTCTCCCCACTCCACTGCGATCCTCACCTAAGTAACATGTGTGTGCCAGTGCTGGTGGAATAGCCCTCCACTTAGGAGGGTGTGAGGTGCTCAACTACTATGATTGGTGTAGACAACAACTAACAACCTGATTACATACACTGTACGGTATTACAGACAGCTATGTGGGGGATAGATGCAGCAGTATCTGCAATTATGGCAGTCGTGTCCGCAACAGCCACACCCAGTGAGTTATAGCAACCCCAGTAGTGCTGCACACCTCAACAGTATGGAGGAGGGCATTGACACATCTATGACTTGTGAAGGACTGTATGCCCACTGGATGGCACCTCTGGTATGTTGGTATATGCCAAGCAGTCCTGGTGGAAACATATCCTGTGAACAGAGGTAGATCCCGTAACAACTACACACATTCCTACAAGCGGGATGGTGTACAAAAGCCTGCTATGATGTACATAGGCATTGTGCACCTCCTAACCCTCATCTACAGCTGTCATGATTGGGCTGAGGAGGTATATGGGGTTCAGGTTGTATTCTCTGCCTTTGACAAGTCCTACATTGCAGGGTCCCGTGTGTTGAGATAACCAGTGACACTGGCCATGGGTTCATTGATGGTATGTTCCACGTCCATGCAGATCACAGTCATCCGGCTACCGGGTGGTAGTTCCCAGCTGACATGGTTGGTTTGTGGATGTCCTTGCCAGCACTGGTGAAACCATTGTCAGGTGTAGGGCTATGGGATTGTATGAGGGATCCCAGCTACTTAATGCACCTGCCCAGGGGGTTCCCCCAACCATGACATGTCACTTGACTGTACTGCATGATATGTTAGTAATGCCAGCCTTACATCCTACAGGTTGGATGGAGTACTGTTAATGTGTACTGCCCTTGTCGTGTAGGGTCCTGCGTATGGGATCTGCTAAGGTTGGTAGTGTATTGCAGGCCAGATGTATTTGGCTGGGGGAGGGGAATACCTATCCATGCCAGATGTATGTTGTTTGGGTCTCTCAAACCCATCAATGGTGCATGTGGACATATATGTTGTGGTTACGTTCCCAGTTCCATCTACAGATGTATGTCCATATATGCCTATATTGATATATATGTGTTCACCTTTGACAGGGGGACAATCATTCCTTTGAATGTCCCTTTCTGCAAATAGAAAGGACTAACCCGTTATTTCTTACTGCACCACAGTTAAGAGAACTGCAATTCTACAGTTACCCTCGCTGACACTCGAACTGCAAGTTGGAATACATATCATACTGGCAGGGTGCATGACTCCCTGCATCCCCCTCTGGGGGGCCGGGCCCCCCACAACCATCCTACTGTGATATACGAACCCCTAGTGTGCACTACAGTGGGGATAGGCAATTATTCCCCATCCCCACTATAGAAGCATCTGCAACCAAACTGCCTAACTGGCAATGAGCGAATGCATACTGACATTTGCAAATTGCACATTCTCTGCATGCATTGGAGGATTGTGCATTGTTGGGAACATACTATAGGCCTACCAGCCTCTGGACACATGGACTTCTCCCTTTGAAAGGTGAGCCATATATATGCTAACATATATGCATTCCTAGTGCTGTCTATCTGTGGACATGTGGATATATACATATATATCTTTGGCTGTATGTGTATCTATGTATATCTGTATGTATTGGTTTGTGTGTGTGTGTGTGTGTGTGTGTGTGTGTGTGTGTGTGTGTATATATATATATATATATATATATATATATATATATATATACATGTATATGTATATAGATATGTCTATACCTATATCATCTACATATATAGATATGTGATATCCATTCAATGATGAATATATATATATATATATGCACACAAATACATCTACATCGTGGAATACATTCCCTGTAGTGTTGGATACCTGGGCTGGATGATATGTATGTGGGCACATCATGATTACGCATTTCTGCCATGGCTTAGTGGTAAATTACTTTGTGTATGATGTGCAGGGTCCTGGTTATGAGCCTTGCAGGACCTGTTTATTTTGTTGCTGGGCAGAACACACAAACCTGCTTACAACTGCTTTATGGTGCCTTAATCACTCTCTATCCAATGGGACATGTTCTGGCCAGGAACAAATTAAACTACTCTGGCAAGGCTCAAACCAAGGACTCTGCACACCCTAGGAAAACCGATGTACCACTAAGCCATGACAGGTACATAGATATTCAATGTTTCAGAAACACAGCCAGTCCTGTCATGCAACAGTGCAGAGAATGTTTACCAACATCTAGATGTCTGCGTGTGTAACTATAGTGCAACCTTAATAGATACAACATACCTATATATGTATAGATACACATGTATTCAAATATATATGTTGTTTTACTACCTCTATATACATAAGTATCGCTATCTATGCACATATATCTATATATCTGTTAGCAGTTTAATATATCTATATAGGTATATATGGCCATAAATCTGTAGATAGCAATTGCAGATTGACAAATACACCAATGTCCACATATACTGTTAATGGGGTTGAGAGGGCCCACACAACATACGTCTTGTACGAATAGGCATCCACCCACAGCCAAACACCTGTGCCCTGCAATACACTACCAAGTACAGTCCGCCTCCCACAGGACATATAATATATGGAAGCCGTCGACATCCCCAGGATACACATACACATATATGCTGATACAGATATACATATATATATATATATATATATATATATATATATATAGATATATATATATGTATATATATATATATATATATATATACATAAGTCCAATCAATACAACAGAATATGACAGGAGTGTGCTGTATAAGATCCAAATTATTAAAACACCAACAAACAGTACAATAAAAACAGCAAGGATCAATCAACAAATCCAATGCACTGTTCAAACTTTTACTTGTTTCAAAATACGTTCAAATCACAAGCAGCTACACAGTTCTTGGTATATACGCTCAAACTACAAACAGCTGATGATAAGCAATGAACAGCAAAGGCGTATTATCACACTTTTAACTTTCTAGAGCACAGCTTAGTAGCTCCGTAACTCCATATCACTCAGGCATGCCATACGCAATATATTTTCTATTGAAGCATATACTCGAGCCAAGCACTAAATAGTACTAAATAATCCATATATTTATTAAAATAACAATAAAACAATAAAAAGGAAGAACATAGGATAAGCGCTTTCGGGTCACCACCACGACCCTTCCTCAGATCCTTATAACTGATATTACATCATTTTCTTCTTTTAAAAGAGCAGGTTTGCACCAATAAAGCAGTCTATTGCATATTAATGATATTACATCATTTCCTTCTTTTAAAATAGCAGGTTTACACCAATAAGGCAGTCTATTACATAGTCACACCTACAGAGACAGGTGTGTCATAAGTGCCTCTTCAGTCTCCGCCTTTTCAAGGCGGGTTTTATAGGGAATGCTGTATTAAGTCCTGGTTTATGATGTGCTCCAAGCTTCCCAATCCAAAACATTTCCTCCTGCTCAAGTCTGATGTTAATATCACCCTCCCCCCCCCGTTTTGAGGCAAATACAATTTTCAAGACTCTAAACATAAAGTTGTGTCCCACATTGTCTCTAACATGTTTCACAAGTGGGTTCTTATAATCCCTTAACCTTATGTCACTAACATGTTTGGACATTCTTTCTTTCATTTGTCTCACAGTTTTTCCAATGTAGAAATTGCTGCATGCAGAACATGTAGCCAAATATACAATGTTCTTGGTTGTACAGTCAGCATAAAAATTAGTAGTATATTTCTTCTTAGTAGTTGGATGTTCGAAGCAGCTATCAGTACATATAAATTTGCACATTGTGCATCTTCTACAAGGAAAAGTTCCAATTCTTTTTGATGTGACATATGATTCCAAGCAATTATCTTTACATAATATTGTTTTTAAATTCTTTGCATTCTTGAAACAAAATCTAGGTTCTTCTCCTACCAATTCTTTGCATTCCTCATTTGACATTAATATTTTCCAATTTTTCTTAACAATCTCACAGACTCCCTGAGTGTCTGTTTAAGTGTCATCCTCAATTCTTTTTGTTCATTCTTACCATCGTAGATGTTCTCATAACCTCCTTTTAGGAATGGTTTCCCTTTGCCATGTCTCTCCATAATTACTTGTTGTTTCACTTCAGACACCTCCTTCTCTTTATAGCCTCTCACCTCCAGATGTTCAGACAGATCATTCATAGCCAAACGAATAGTAGCATCATTCGAATGTATCCTTGAAGTTCTTAGGAACTGTCGTCTAACTATATTTTTATGAGTATACCTCGGATGCATACTATTTCTTAGTAAGATGTTGTTCTTCCAACATTCTTTTCTGTAAAGGCTGGTCTCTATAATGTCTTCTTCATTTTGTGAGATATGCACATCCAAAAAATCCATTTGCATATTGCTATACACCATAGTAAATCTAAGGAAGCTTGTGCTGTCTTCTAAATATGCATGAAAATTTGTCAATTCCACAGCTTCTCCTTCCCACATAATATATATATATCATCTACAAATCTTTGATAGACCATCAGATAATTCTTCCAAGGGTTGTCCTGATGAACCACTTTATTTTCCCATTGCACCAATACTATATTTGCATAGCTATTGGCACATGGCATACCCATGGCTACACCACAGAGCTGTATATAACATTTTCCATCAGACATGAAGACACTGTTATTTAAGATCAATTCCATTAGACTACACAACACTGTAACCTGCCTTTCACCATATGTGCCTTCATTCAGTAAAAAATCCCTTAATGCTGTAATGCCATAGCTGTTAGGGATACTAGTGAACAGATTTTTGATGTCCATAGTAGCCATAAGATGTTTTTCTCCAGTTCTCTTTGTATTATTATATTCATTTAATTTTCCAAGAAACGGCTTTGTATCTTTTAATACAGCTGGAGTCTTCTCTAAGATTTTCTTAATGTGGTATTCCACATAGATGGATGCAGGCTCTGTAATCCATTCAGCTCCAGCCACAATTGGCCTCATTGGAGGTTTCTGCAAGTCTTTATGTATCTTCGGAAGGCATTTGAACATTGGCACTAGTGGATATTCAACCTGCAAGTAGCTACATAGTTCCACTGTAATCTGATTCTGCTCCTTCATTTCCTCCAGGTACAGCCTCACTCTCATTTTAATCCTTTCTAACTCATGCTCACTAATCTCTTTATACGAGGTAGCATCTTGTAGGAGAATTCTTACATCTTCCTTATATCTCACAGTGTCCATCAAGACAACCCCTCCACCTTTATCTGTGGGTCTAATAGTTAATTCTTCATTCTCTTCTAACTCTTTTAAAGCCTGTTTTTCCTCCTTAGTAGTGTTGTATATTCTCCTTTTATTATTCTGTAAGTAATCAATAATTTTTTGTTCACAGACGTTAATAAATGTGACTATGACAGCATTATTTTGTGGTATGAAGCTGTTTGGTTTCTTAAACAAATTCATTGCAGTCGCTTTACTGTCTTTGTACATGCTTCTCAGCATAACATCTCTCCCAAATGTCCTCAGACTTAATATTGCTTCATTATCATCCATGCCTCTCGTGGGTATAAATTTCAACCCCTTGTTTAAAATATTAACATGTGCTCTTGTCAACTCAAAAGATGAGAGGTTAAAAACCAGACATTCATTATTCATTTCATCTACCGTTCCTCTACATATGACCTCCTTCTTTTTCTTCCTCTGCTTAATGATCTCATCTCCTTTCTGTTTCGCACTTCTTTTATTCGAATATATATACAGTACGCTGTCACCTCACAGTAAGACACTGTCCTGTTTGACTCTCAGCTAGAGCGTCTTCTGCGTGGAGAAATGCGTGAATGGGCGTACCTTCATTGAAGGTTGTGCGTTAGGGCTGGCAACTCAGCACGTAAAAATCAACTGCGAATCATTAGCGGACTGGAGTTCCGTGTACCCTAATCGAAAAATGAAAGACACACACACATATACAGTACTTGCCGTACCCAAGTCATGTTAGTAGCTGCAATATAGGTGGAGTATACGATGCTGTACATCCACAGACCTTGTGGCAGCTCATCCCTGATACCCCCACATTTGTAACAGCCTAGGACATTTATGGTGCTCCCCACCTGGACTCAATAATACAAGACCATATACCACTGTTACATACACTGGCCTCTGCAGTGCATAAGGGCGCACATGTGTTGTGTAGGTGACGCCCACACATATATGGCCCCAGCCCCAGTGTAAGTGCAGGGGATACAATAGCAGTGTACTAATGGCTGCAATGGCAGTGTGATATACTCACAGCCCATTACAGCACAACCCCTGACAGCATGACAAATGTGCACAGCTTGGTATGTAGATAGGGGACAGAGGCTGGAACACAGGCATATATGTGGAACACTGTTGCCATACACAAGCAAGGTGCTGGTGTTACAGGATAGTTTGCAACATATCCTTAGTCAGGGAATTGAGGTTAGATATAAACATGGATGTAGGCATGTACCGGTAGCATGCAACACATACACTGCCAGTGTCATATCTGACACAAGGCTTGTGTGGTGGACGGACATCACATGATATGCATACCTCTGCCCAGCAAAAGGTAGGCCCACAGTAGTGACCTATGCAGACAGACTGCATTCCAAGGTGCACTAGTATGTACACACACACACACACACACACACACACACACACACACACACCCTGTAACACCAGTACTATGCAAATAATTACACAACTCTACCTACAGTCTGTCTGTAGCTCCTGAACTTCCTACAAATGTGTCCGCTCTGAGTGTGTATGTACTCCTGTGAGAGGTCTTGCTACCTGTATCACTGATGCCCACACACAGGAAATGTGAAGGGACCACGGCCAAATGCTGTAGGGATTTATAGTGGGTGCTTGCCATGACAGCGGTAATTCAATGTAGTACACATGTGTCATATATATATATATATATATATATATATATATATATATATATATATATATATATATATATATATATATATATATATATATATATATGGCTATCTGGATTGGTATGTGTACATATATTTCCACCATATGTCCTGGACATGGAGTATAGCCATACTTCAGCACAATGTCGTAGTGCAAGGGGATGTCAGGTATGTATAGCAGGTATATTACTTTCCTGTTGCTACTGTCACTGGGATTGGATGCTGACATATGCTTATAACATGTGTGCCATTGGCTGCAGACATCCATCCTACGGACATCATTTGTAATGTACTGCTGCTAGCATGTAATACAGAGTGCAGAGTGCAGCAGAGATATTGGCCACTTTTGGATTCACCCTGAACAGTCACACCCGAGTCCAGTCCAGCACATTGCACCTTAGTGCCATGTGTACCGGGCCTGACAATATGGATGTAGACAGCCATGTAGATGGGTATAACACATAACGATTGGTATACATCTGGCACCATAGGTGTTGGAGTCACACACTCCTGTCTAGTCTGACACATAATGACTGCTAGTACAGGGGTGCCATGGACACATACTGCCCTCTAGACATTGACATACATCTGTACAGCATCCCACTGGTCTGTCTGACATACCTGACATTTAAGGGAGGCCCGGCAGCCATACATCTGGCAAGTATCTGCACATGACATCCCACTGGGTAAGTACATTACGCTGCTAGGCATGTAACAATGCACTGTGCAGGCTACAGGCAGACTGGCTCAACACTGGCCTACATCTTGAATGGGGGAATGCACATGTACTTGCATATAGAGCAGGCTCAACAGCCATGTCACAGCACAGGGTAAGGTACACCTGTGTGACACTGCATTACCACAGCCAATGTGAACACAGCCACAGCCACATATGGTAGGATAGCATAATATTACAGTATATGGACTATCTGTTCTACACCATCCTATATGTGCCAGTCACAGAATGTCCCTACATATACTGGGCTGCTACACAGTTTGGTCTGATGGCTGACTGTAGTTTTTGACATGTGTGTGTATGGCCCTACAAACGTATACGGTGAAACGGTACCATACAGTGGGGCAGCATGTAACATCTGACAGACGGGGAGGTAGGACAGTGACATCAACCATAGTCTGTACACAGGCTAAAGTACATATTAACAATACACACACTGCTGACATTCACCATCACTACACAGACCGCAGTACTGTACAAACATCCACAGAATGTCCAGCTTATGTCATGAAATATAACCCTTACTGTACATGACATGTGTAGCACTCTGATATATCACTGGCTTGTTATCAGATATGATGACACTATTTATGGTGTACAGCACATATGCACCACTTCATGTATGCCATATGTACAAACGTTGACAGTGGTGTGGCTGACAGCACATTCACAGGGCCAGTATACACATGTTGCTGTGATAACCTTGCATATTTTCCATTGTAACGGTGTTTGTTGCAACATATGTCCTTTGAAGGATATGAGGTCAGTAACTGTCATGGCCTCCACCATCTACAGACTGCAATCCTCACACTATCGTCTGCATTCCACAGAGGGATGCACTGTGGATAACACATGAAACCATAGGCGCAACACTGTCCAGTCTGCAGATGTCCCTGCAGATGGGGATTCCTCATATACATGGGACTGACATGGCAGGTATTACTACATGTACGACAGGCATATCCAGACAAACACTATTAAACCAACATTACTCCAAATGCAATATAGCAGCACTTACAGTCTGTAGTCAGATCAGGCACATCCCCCTCCTGTTTGTTGGCCTGTTTCCACAGTGTATGTTGTTGGAGGTGAATCCACAATCCATCTGGGATGCTGTTTGCCAAACAACAGATCTAGTTCCTGCTCACAGTGACTGAAAAGGCCCAACACCACCATGAGGTCCCTAGGTATTGGAATGTGTTTCCATGCAATTGGCTACGGGATTGTTACCACAGCTGTTCCACATGCAATCAGCTAGGGGAGGGCTGCAATTTGTGCAGAGACCATCAGCTGATCATGAGCATCACATAAAATACACACGCTGCTGCCTAAACAAGGCAGGTGTGGGTCCCCACATCCACCAGAGAGGGAGTGGGGGAGGCAGACAGAGGCAAATACATGTCAGGAAGGGGTGGGAGTGTAAAACTGAAGCATGTTTGTGACAAACACTTACCAGCACAGGGTCTCAAACCCCCGACAACTATGTAGTGCTATCACAGTTCGATACAGTTATTGGATGCACCACATGGGTTACCTGATGTGGAGTACTCAGAACATATATGTGAGTGACGTTTGCAATAGGGATACAGTAGATATACGGTAGGTGTCATACATGTGCCTGTCTGCATGTACAGGTGCCAGCATCAACACAGGCACACTCACCCAGGGATGCACACACATTGACACACTTGGCAGGGCCAGGAATGCAACTCGTCACTAGTGGGATTATCACAACACATCAATGTGCAGGTATCACATGCACCACACGGGTCATATGGAGGCCGTATGGGCAAAGGGAAAGTACAGTTTTGTACCTCCCATAAATGTAGATGTTCGAGTGCTAATACAGCTGCAGTCATAACAGATGGGTTCTCCCCTGATGTCAGTGCGACAGGGGTATAAAAGAACCAGCTTCGCCATTTTCTTCAGGTTTTCTTGCCCCAGATGTCAGGAGGAAGGCAAAACATAAATTTATGTAAAACAGCAAATGCAATATAATCAAATAAAAACAGTAGTTGCAAGCAAATACACCATAAAAGAATAGCCCAATGAGGTTGTATGAGGAGGTGTTAGCCATAAGGCCTGTCCCAAGAGGGGAAGGAGGGAGGAAGACTGCAGCGGTATTAGCACTCGATCATCTACATTTATGGTAGATACAAAACTGTACTATGTTCATCGTGCATACATCTGCAGTCATAACAGATGGGTAGAATCCCAAAGCTAATAAAGGGATGGTAGGCACTAAGTGAAACTAGGAGGAGCCAGGATGCCCTGCAAGACTGCAGTGGCAAAGCCCGCTCTAGTTTTGGAGTATAATGGTAGGTGATAGTGCTTGGAGAAAGTATGTACAGAGCTCCAAGTGGCTGCTTCCAAAATATCTTTGGTAGGGACCCCCCTGAGGAAAGCTGTAGAGGTAGCTGTGGCCCTTGTGGAATGAGATCTGATGCCTGTAGGTACAGTTTTGCCATGAAAAGAGTAACAAAAGCGTATGCAGTGGGCTATCCATTTTGAGATTGTCTGTTTGGAAATAGGCTTCCCTTGAGCACCTGTAGCATAGGACACAAAGAGTTGCTCTGACTTTCTGAAAGGTTTTGTTCTGTCCAAGTAATAGCAGAGCTGTCTGTGAATGTCCAAGTAATGCAGTAACCTCACACCTTTGTTTTGTGGATTAGGGTAAGTGGATAGCCTGATTCAAGGCTACCCTGGATACTACCTTTGGCATAAATGAAGGATTGGTTCGTAAGGAAACTCTGTCCTGATGGAAAATGATGAAAGGCTGCACAGCCATGAGGGCTTGTAGTTCCAAAACCCTGCGTGCTGAGGTGATAGCTAGAAGGAAGGCTGTTTTCCATGACAAATATTGCAGATCTGTTGAAGCAGCTGGCTCAAAAGGAGGCAGGGTTAGTTTTTCTAGAATGAAATTGAGGTCCCAAGCAGGTACTGGTTGCTTCCTTGGGAGTTTTATATTCTTAGCCACTCTGAGGAACTGTCTTAAGAGAGGGTGAGAGAATAAAGGAGGATCAGTGTTGTACTCTGCAGAAATGGCTGAGGCATTGATTTTGATGGAGGAGAATGAAAGTCCACTGCTTAGCAGCTCGGCTAGGTACTGTAGTATTTGAGGTAAGTTCAGTATTCCAGGATTCTGACCCTTTTTCTGATTCCAGATTCCATTTTGCGGAGTAGGCTTTTCTAGTAGATGGCCTTCTGGCCTCCAGAATGACATCCTGTACCTTCTTGGAGAGTAGGGTCTGCTGTGAATTCAAGGAATCCTCCATGCGGCTAGATTGAGTGTTTTCAGCTGACTGTGAAGAGTTTTGAAGTTGTGCTGAGTCAATAGAAGAGGCATTAGAGGCAGGATCCATGGTGGGAAACACGTCAGGCTCCTCAGGAGTGGGTACCAGTGTTGTCTTGGCCAGTCTGGAGCAATGAGAATCATCTTGGGTCTGTCTGTTCTGGTTTTTAATAGAACTTTGGGCAGCAGAGGAAGAGGTGGAAAGGCATAAACTGTCATTGTTGTCCAAATGAAAGAGAGTGCGTCCACTTTCCAGGCCTGTGGGTGAAAGGTCCTTGAGCAGAATTTTGCCAATTGGTGATTTCTGTGGGAGGCAAAGAGATCTATGTCTGGCCTTCCCCATGCTTGAATTATCTTTGAAAAAACTTGAGGATGCAGCTTCCATTCGTGTGGATCTGTCATATTTCTGCTTAGGTTGTCTGCCAGCATGTTTTCCTTGCCTGGCAGGAACTGTGCTTGTAGCTTGATTTGCAATTCCAGAGCCATGTTCCAAAGAAACATGGTTAGCCTGCATAGGGGGTATGAATGGGTTCCTCCCTGTTTGTTTATGTACCACATTACTGTGGTGTTGTCTGTCCTTATCAATAGCTGGCCTGGATGCAGCAGGTCTTTGAAAGCTATAATAGCATTTATTACTGCTAGCATTTCCTTTTGGTTGATGTGTAGGTGCTTTTCTTTTTGGGACCATTTGCCCTGAATGCACCGATCTGTCATGTGCGCCCCCCAGGCGTAATCCGAGGCATCTGTTGTGATGACTTGATTTGCTTGAGGCTTGCAGAATGGTAGACCTGTGTTTCTTTGGCATGCTTGAGCCCACCACAGAAATTCCTTTTGAAGGCATGGAATCAGTGGTATTATTATTTCCAAACTGTGGCTGTGTTGAGACCATAGGTTTTTTAGGTACCACTGACATTTCCTCATATGCAGTTTTGCACATGGGATTAGTAGAATGCAAGATGCCATGAATCCCAGAGCCTGCAGGATTTTCCTTGCAGTCAGCCTGATATTTGCTTCCCACATGAAATGCAATTATTAACTTGGTCTGACATCGGTCTGAGGCAAAAATATTCGTAATCTCAGGAGCTGGCCGACCGGCACTTGCGAACTGCTTCTGCTTCGGGCACTGCGTGGCAAGAAAGACTGGAGAAAATGGTGTCGGCTGGTTCTTTTATACCCCTGTCGCACTGGCGTCAAGGAAAGAGCGGCGACAACCGACGCGTGACTGACGCCAAGAAGAAGCTTTACGACAACCGACGCCGGACCAAGACTTTGGAATTCGGCCGACCGAGGACCCGCCTGACGGCAGGAAAACCCATCTGTTATGACTGCAGCTGTATGCATGATGAACATCGAGGAGATGTCACACATCAGACAGCATGCTTCAGTATGCCCTGGGGGGTTGTAGTGAGTGTGGATGTGGACATATGCACCATACAGCACACACACAAACACACAGGGTGCGAGTTCTGATATGCATGGGTGCATGTCTACATGGGTGTGTGGTGGTCAACTGTGCCAGCAGGCTGTACAAGGGTAGACGATGGGTATACCTTGGTGTCAGGCCACATGACAATGGTCTGCACTGTGGCTCAGGCCTGTAGTTACTGCATTTTCCCACACAGGTGGGTATTGCATCCCCCATCCAGTCACCTGGCTGACCATTGTGTGTGGCCAATGCTGTACACCACATGCCATGTATGTGTTCCTTAGTCCATGACATGGATGGTGTCTGGGATGTGCACACCTCCCATATGCATGTACAGTGACATGTGGAACTGTACCTGGGGTGTCTGGCCCATGTTGTGAACACAGATTATCATCGGATGTGCCAGTCCTGCCAACCTGTGGCAGGGACTGATACTGGGCAGCAGGTTTACCCTTCACCTACATTGATGGCATACTAACAGCAATCCCTGATGTCAGTGTCATCTGTCCATACAGGACATGTTGTCAGGCATGGTATGTCCATTGTGAGTCACATGTGAAGGCACAACAGGTGGTGCAGGTGTCCATTGAGGAACATGGTAGAGGTGCACTGTCTGCATGTACGTGCATATTGGAGAGATGGGCAGGGTGACATGCCCTCTGTAGCCCACTGCTATCACTGCTTAGCTACTATCAGTGGCCAATATGCAGTGTACTACCCATGTATTGCATGCTGCCTAGGCATGTGTGTTCATATGACATGTTTAGAGTGTGTGCTCTGGGTAAAAGTGGGGTTGCTAACTTGGATTGTCTGGCCTTGATGTCACATGTATAGGCATGGCTTTGCACCCCAGCCTCCCAGCTAATTTACATCTGTTATCCCTGTGCTCTGGGTAATAGTGGGGTTGCTAACTTGGATTGTCTGGCCTTGATGTCACATGTATAGGTATGGCTTTGCACCCCAGCCTCCCAGCTAATTTACATCTGTTATCCCTGTATGGTCAACATTGTGATATATAGTAAAGCCACCATAAAATAAATTAGCAAAATGCCCTCCACAATGCCCACAGCTGACACACACTCACCTCTACACAGGATACGGGTTACGAACACACACACACACACACACACACACACACACACACACACACACACACACACACACACACACACACCTGTCATGTCTGGGAGTAGAACCCCTGCCTAACTATTTATTGCACTACAGCACTATGCAGTTATAGTACATGACACTGACATTACTGGAGTACTATTTCTCTACAGGTGTATTTCACAGTGAATGACATCAGCAGGATTACCAAAGTAGGGCATTTCAATGAGTTTATATTAGAACATCGAAGTATTACTACATCGAATGTTCTAATATCGAACCATTTCACTCGAAACACCACAACATCGAACACTCAGAACAGCAAATTTTTTCCCAGGGAAAACATTTGCTGTTCCAACAAACATACACACAACACAAGCACACCAAAATACATAATTCACACACATACACTTCACAAAACCCTACACTAAACCATACATACACTACTAGCTATCCACTTACCTTAAACCAACCCTAACCCTAAGGTCCGTAACTACCACACACTCACCTTACCCACTCCCTAACCCTAAAGTGCCTATCGCACACTCATCTTACCCGCTCCCTAAGCCTAAAGTCCCTATCGCACACTCACCTTACCTGCTCCCTAACCTTAAGGTCCCTATCACACACTCACCTTCGTTCGCAAACTTACCTTAACCCGGTCCATAACCTTCGCTCCACAGTCGAGGAAATAGTGAAGCTGCAGAAACGGACCACTGAATACTTTCCCTAGGAAAGTATTCGATATTCTGCAGCTTCGCTATATTTAGCGTTCGATGCAAAGGGTTCGATATTAGTACATTCGAAGTAGTAATACTTCGATGTACTAATATAAACCCCATTTCAACTGTACTGCAAGTGACTAGCCTAAAATGCATTGCTCCCTACACACACAAAACCTCCACAACTGACATGTGTGGGTATAGAATCCCTGATCGAGGTCTATATCACACTACAGCATGGAGTTGTTATGGGACACACCACAGGGATTGCTAGAAACTTCCTTCCCCAAAGGTGCATTTCACATTGAATGACATCAGCAGGTTTACCAAAGTAGGGCGTTTCAACTGTACTGCAAGTGACTAGCCTAAAATGCATTGCTCCCTACACAGTCAGTGAGACACACACATAACATCCACAACTGACATGTGTGGGTATAGAACCCCTGATCGAGGTCTATATTACACCACAGCAAAGAGCTGTTATAGGCCACACCACAGGCAATACTAAAGAACTTTCTCCCCAAAGTGTTACTTCACATTGAATTACATCAGCAGGATTGCCAATGTAGGGCATTTGAAATGTACTGCGAGTGAGTAGCCCGTGATGCATTGCTCCATACAGAGACACTGCAACAACACAAAACATCCAGAACTGCCATGGGTGGAGATGGAACCCTACCACAGTCCTACACACCACACTACATCAGTACGCAGTTACAGGACACTTTACAGAGATTACTGGGCTATGCCTTTCCCACAGGTGTATTTCTAGGTGAGTGACATCAGCAGCTTTGACAAAGTCAAGTATGTGTATTGTACGGGGTGTGAGTGGCATAAAAACATTACTCCCTACTCAGTCAGACACACACACACACACACACAGATTTACACACCATCTCACACACACACACACAGTCGCCAGGTCTGGGGTCATAACACCTACCTCACTACTTTATCACACTACAGCAGTAAACAGTTACAAGGTGCACTATGGAGATTAATGGGCTATGATTTCCCCAGAGGTGTATTTCTAGGTGAGTGACATTAGCAGCCTTGACAAAGTCAAGTATGTGTATTGTATGGGGTGTGAGTGGTCTAAAAGCATTGCTCCCTACTCAGTCAGACACACACAGATTCACACACCATCACACACACAGTTGCCAGGTCTGGGGTTAGAACACCTACCTCACTACTTTATCATACTACAGCAGTACGTAGTCACAAGGCACGCTACGGAGATTACTGGGATATGATTTCCCCAGAGGTGTATTTCTAGGTGCGTGACATCTGCAGCCTTGCCAATGTTGTGTATATGAACTGTTCTGAGTGTGAGTAGCCTAGAAAGCATTTCTCTCTACACAGCCAGAGACCGAGACACGTACACATACACACACTCACACAGTTGCCAAGTCTGGGGTTAGGACTACTACCTAACTAGTTTATAAGTACAGCAGTACACGGTTATGGGACGCACCATGGGGATTACTGAGATACAGCTCCCCCCAAAGGTGTACTTCACATTGGATGACCTCAGCAGGCATGTCATGATACTGTTATGGGGAGGGCGGTATGTGCATGGGCCGTAACACATTCATGTTGGGGGTGACATGCCACATGCAAGCACACACAGGGTCATATGCCACAGGTATATGTACACAGCTACTAGGTGACATCTTCCTTGTACAGTCGTGTTGCACAGCTGGCACGCGCAACATGCCGTCATGCTGACAGATACTGGTGGCTAATATCTGCAGTGAATGACACCTACACCTCATGTGTTTGGGACCCTTTGGCTGTGTGCTGGGTGAGACACGCCCAGATGTCTCCTTGTCATGGTCACCCTCTTCAACAAATCTATGTCCGTCTACCTTTGGCTTATTAGAGTGTGTTGTCCTTACATATATGTCTGTATTCCTATCCACTGTGTATGCGAGGCAGGAGTGGTGCATACTGACATGTGTCTGCACTGAGAACTGCAACTGCCAGATATGTCTGGTCCACTGTTGTTTGCTGACATGGCCTTCTTGTGTTTAAGTGTGTGAACATGCCCATTATGGGCTTTCAGTATGTTGTTGACTGACACTGCCTTCATTCCTCTAAGTGTGTGAACATGCCCAGTATGGCCATCTATATTGCATGTGTGGATCAAGTCCAGGTGGTTTGTACTGTGGTGCTGACCTTTGTGCTGTACACTGACAGGTAGCATGCTGTGTCTGCAGGGTATACATCAGTCATTTGGCATTGACTGCTGCTACATTTCTGCTTAGCTGGGGGGGACACACCAAACCGTTTCTACATTTCTACACAGGGGTGGGGGGCACACCTGACTGTTACCATAAGTGTACATGGGATGGTGGGGCACACCTTACACATTTACACATTTGCTAGGACTTTACTGGTATGTCGGGTACACCATGTCAGTCTGTAGTCTTACCTATCGTGCTGGCTAGAAGCATACCAGTGTACTACAGATCATAGCTTTCACTCCTTACATAGTTTCTGACTTCCTAGCCTTCACAACTGACATCCAACTGGTTGGCCTGCTGTAGTCTGTCTGCATAGGGCTGGGGTAGGGTTTACCCATGGGGCTCATTCAGAGGCCATAGTACAGCATTTGTTTGGGTTTGTCTACACCTATCCTGCTGGCTGTGACTGTTGTTGGGTATGTGCCCCCCCTGACTGGCATGTGTGCGTCACATACCTTGTGGGTGTCCCAGTATTGAGGATGGTGATGCAGGGCTGCCTATGTTGGATGCACATAGCACACTCCCTATACATGGTTGAGCACAGGTAGTGTCATGTTTGGCATCCTTTTTACTGTATGTGCGAGTTGGAGAGAGGTTTCATTCCCTGGGTCCCTACTGTGTCAGTGCATGTGCTATGCGTTGCCTCTTGGCCAAGGCCAGGGCATACTGGGCATGCCTCCTTCTGCCTACTGGAGCAGGCTCAGGTTGTTCCTCCTTTGAGTCACTCTGCGCCTGTGCAGGCCTTGGCACTGGTGAGGGGCTGTGTGGCCCTGCCCCGTGCTGTTCCTGCTGCAGCTGTTTCCACAGGATCACATTGTGTAGCATGGCACATACAAGGACAATTTGGGTACATGTAGTTGGTGAGTACTGCAAGGCTCCACTGGATGTGTCCAGGCACTGAAACCGTGACTTAAGCATCCCAAACACACTTATGATTCGTGTTTGTGTGTGTGTGTGCGTCATTATGGAGTTCTTGTTTGGGTGTGTGTGCATTTCTGATGGGTGTCATCAGCCATGGCTCCAGTGCGTATCCAGCATCCCCCACTAGATGATCATATGGGATGTCCCCATTGGCAAATCTCTGGTACAGCTGCGTCAGATGTCAGATATGGGAATCATGGTAGCTTCCAGGGCAGCCAGCAAACACATTCATTAATATGCCCTGGGCATTGCACATGACCTGGCAGTTAATGAAGGGGAAGCCCTTGTGGTTGATGTAGACCCTATCCCGCTCACCTGGTGGTGCTTTAATGCATATGTGTATGCAGTCTATTGCACCCGCTACCTCAGGGTATTCTGCTATCTGGTGAAAGAGATGCATATTGTTGGCCAACGCCTCACGGGTGATGGGGAAATATACATGCTCACCAACATGTGCTGACATGGCATCCAGGAACTGGTGGATTACCCTGGATGCTGATGCCTGTGAAATCCTCATCATATCCCCAGTTGGCCTTTGGAAGGTATCTGTAGCTAGTATTCTTAGACCTACACATACCTTAGTATCCACTGGGATGGGTTCCCCTCTGTTAGCTCTGTGTGTGAGGCGTGGCCAGCACAGCTCAACAATTTGCTGTAGGAGGCCCCTGTCCACCCTATAGTGCTACACTATCTCCAGCTCATGTAGCCCCTGGTAGGTTACCCTGGGTCTGTACACTCTTCTCCGTCTCTTCATTGTGGATCGCTCAGCAGTATTCACATCCTCACCACCCTCAGTCTCTTGCACATGCTGGTTTATGATAGCAAAAGCAGCCCCTAACATTTGTTCTCTTGCTTTCGTTTTGTAAAATTTCCCCGTTTGTATACACCGGTGGTGCAGGGTTTTTGGGAAAAGCAAAGGGGAAAGGTGTCTGCATAGTTTATAGTGGTGTGCTGGGCTGGGCTGGTCTGCTGCCTGTGTAATTGGCTGATTCCGATACAATTCACCTGCCAGCTAACCTAGTACTCCTTGATTACCTTCCTACTGCTGTTTTCCCTTCCCATTGCCTCCCTGTTTAAGCCTGTGTGTGCACCGCGCAGAGTACTCATATGTGCACAGAGCTGCTTTTTCCTGGTTTAACTTCCTTTTTTGTCCTGTAGGATCTGGTGCGCGGCGCGCACACCCGCTTACACTTTGTAAAGTGTGCTAGGCAGGCTTAGACACACCCCTGGCTTAGCTGTGCTAACCTAGGTGCAGTCTCGAGCCACAGGTCTCCAATCCGCTTACAGTATGCCTGACACATACCGCATGATGTCACCTATATCCTAGTCTTGCACCCAGCTATTTATACTCTTACACTCTTGGCACCTGCCTCACACTCTGGGAAAATCTGGGATTCACTAACCTTTCCCTCATTTGAATAGGATTGCCTACTAATGCATAGTTACATGTCCCACACTGAGCCTCCCCCCTTATCAACCACTACTCACTGGCCAAGTTGTCTTTTCCCTGCCATTGACTTGTATGGCAGAATACTGATTTTTGTTAGAATGGTCATTTTCAGTTTATTTTATTATTTTCCCCCCGATCCCATTTGCGCGCCGCTGCCCTATGCTTAAGCAGCCGAGATCGGTGAAAAAAAAAATAAAGTTGTTTTACTAATTTTTTAAACAGTTTGCAATGCCAATGGCCTTCTACTTGGCCATTGACATGCTTCCTCAATAATATGCAGCCTTTATTTGGAGCTGTCATAGCTCCATTTTGTAAAATGCAGAAATGTACATGGTTAGTAACCGAGTACATTCCTGCAGATTGCACTTGTCTTGCACGGACTATTGCAAGCTTTCTGGATTGCAATATCACCTAATTTGCATGGATTTCTCCAGCAAATGCGGTGATTTGCATACTAGGGCTTAGTCCATGCAAGATTAGTGCTGGAGCTCTCATGCACGCCCCTGCCGGCTGTTCCTGGTTCACACGGCAGACATATTGCCTGCGTGAGCTACTGCACTCATCTTGCACTCCGTGCAGGCTTTTGAGAATCCGGGAGGTTATGTGTACACTCTTTATGGTGATCGTGATACAGTGGGGTTAGAAAATTAACTTTTTCCCACTGTAGTGTGATCTCAGAGTTGGTATATTTAATTTATGGGGGCTGTGGGGGGTGCAGGGGGGCTTGTCCCCCTGCAGAAACGTAATAAAAAGTGTGTTTGTTAGTTTGGTGTCTTTATATGTGCAGGGGATGTTATTTTCATGTGATTTGTAGTGTTCAATGTCATGATGCACATTTTAGATGTCATGAAATTCGATGTTATGAGTTTTAGATGTTTTGGGTTTAGATGTTATGAATTTAGATGTTATGAGTTTTAGATATTTTGGGTTTTAGATGTTATGGTTTAAATGTTCTGGGTTTTAGATGTTTTGAAGTGGAACCAGACAAATGCCTACTGTCACTAGATGAATAATCTCAGTCATCCTAATGTAAAAACACAGTAAAAAAAGAGTGTCCCAAGTGCAATACTACCACAAATAAACTTAATATTCTCAAAAAATATTTCTTCATACAACTTTTTCCAGAATTTCACCACTATTTTACATTTCAGAAAACGTGCTCTTTCTTCTCCCCCTCCCCACAAAATAAACATACCCTTTCAAATTTCTTTTTAAATGGCATATTCCCCTTTACTGGTAATGTATGTATTACCAGTCTCTATAGGAAATTCTGACACACTATTATCATGGTACACCACTTTTTCCTTACTTTAATGGCTTTAATCACTTCTTCTGGTATATTTTTTCCATGGATTTACAACAATATTATTTAATCACATTATTATACCACACCCTTCTATTTTTATCTATCATCCATTTTTATTTTCCATATTAATATTTTTTCTTGATAATGTTTAATTTCTTCATTCAGATATTCTTTTTTTCTTATTCTCATCAGTTCCCAGAGTTTGTTCTATTTACATCTAAACATTCTTACTGTTAGATTCTTATTTGCTTCCTTTACCCACTTTAATACTCAAAATAAGTTTAAAGAAGCAGAATACACAACTGAAATTAGTGACCCCCAATCTTCAAATGTAAACACTTATTTTCACTGGGTTTAGTCTTGAACCCCATATGAAAAAAGCACCATTTGTACAATTTCCTTTTCATAATTTATTGGGATTATACAAATACTTCACTATTTTCCCATTAATACTGAATTCACCAGATAAACCTTCCTGAACATTAATCTATATTTCTACTATAGAAGACACATTTATTTATTTTTTTATTAACCCTTCCCATTGTATCATAATTTCATAATTTTTCCCAAATTTTATTCCTAGCAAGGACACCTCATTCATTGAATAATACACATTCCCATTTTCACCACATCACCCAACCCCTTACTTTTATCTTTATCCAATGTCATTTCTACTTCCTTTAAACATCTACTCAGACAAACCAACACTTCCATCATCCATATTTTGTTCTTAGCAACTACAACTACATCATCCATGTATCTCAAAGCTGCTAGTATCACCACCTCCATTTGCATCACATGTCTAGCATCTTTCATTTTTAAGCTTCTTCACTCATTACTGTACTCACTACCAGGACAAACAATATTTCACTCATGGAACATCCTTGTCTTATACCACATGTCATGCATATTTCTTTACTCTGTCACTGTCATCCAATTATTCTGTTATGCTGACACACGCAGTCTCCTAATTCTATACCAATTCCATATTTTTCCATAACATTCCACAAAGCACCATGTCTCATGGTATCACATGCATTGCTAATATTACCTAACATAAGTTTCACATCTTCCCTTTTACTTATAAAACCAGACACAATATCTCACACAACCAATAACAATTCTTGGCATCCCTTCCCTTTTATACCAGATATGCTTTCTTCTATAATATCCCCATCCTTCCTTCCAGTCTCCCCTGTATTATTCCCATAAAAATGTTATAATCTATGTTATTTGGTGTGATGGATCCCAAATTATTTTCCATATAAATTTTGATATTTCACTATATAACTCATCATAAATAAAACCTTCATTCAACCACTCATTCACTACATTTACAAATTACTATCTTTGCCGGCCATTAATTTCTTGTACATTCCACACTCTATGCTATCAACATTTACTTTCTTAAGTATTTTATTCAATTCACTAATATTAATTTATTTTTTAAATTCGTCACTTTTTCTGAAAATTTCTTCACTTTCCATTCTCTCTTATTTTTCATCCTTATAGTCTTATACATATTTTCACAAGATGTACTACAATACTCATAATTTGCTCTTGTGTTCTTTTTATCTTTCCTTTTATATTTTTAATTTCCTTCATTATACCAATAACCTTTTTTTCTATTTTACCCAAATATGCAGATACCTTCTCCCTTATAAATAATATCTCTGCCTAAATATTATCTTATTTTTTCTGAATTTCTTTTATGTTTCTATTTTCTTTATTATAATACTCTGTTATATCATACTCTAAATTCTCTAATACATTTATGTAAATTCAACCATATTTCAATTTCTCTTTCTTTCTTACATCATCCTGCCAACGGGGGAAAAACAGTTTATACCTCTTTTTAAATTCAGTCCACAACTCAGACCATTTTTTTCACAAAATAACCTCAATATTTTTGAAGATAACATTAATAAGAAATAAATATCTTACTTATCTGAACAGTTACTCTAAAACAATAAACATAAGGCTATATAAGGGCCTTGATAAAAACTACAAATGAATAAACTACCTAACACATTCATAAATAGTGTAAACTTAAAAAATCTAAGTATTTACTCTATATGCCCCTAGTCACTTAGATGAACAGCTCTCCATGAGTCCCAAATGGGCTAATTCTTTTAAATTCAGTCCTCCACTCTGACCCTTTTTTTCACAATATGACAAACATTATTTTTGGTGGATAATGACATTAACAAGGAATAAATATCTTATATATCTAATCAGTTTGTATAAAAACAATAATCATAAGGCTATAGCAGTGCCTTGATAAAACGCTACAAATTATTACGCTACCTAACACATCCAAAAAATTGTGTAAAATTTAAAAAAAAGTATTTTATTTACTCTGTATTCCCCTAGTCACTTAAATGAACTCTCCATCGGTCCCAGATGGCCCATTTCAAATTTAATTTACTTCTAATTTTCATATCATATCTGGCCTTTTCCAGCTGTTGAATATATTCCATTAAACCACTGAATTCATAGATTGTAGAAGGAACAGGCTGTTTGCATCTTTTGGTGATACATTTTTATATACTAGCATAACTAGGGAAAGAAGCTGCTTTCCCAGGCAGTTTAAAGTAACACCTTCTTGTACTGATAGCAACAGTAGTTTGCCTGACTTTCACCTTCCCATCCCAAATCCAGTCTAAAACAGCCTGAAGAGCATCTTGGAAAGTAGCTAGCAAATAACAATTAACAAATATATGTGTCCAGTCCATCAGGGAGTGTCTTTCAAATCTGTAATAAAGAGGGGAGGCTTATGGGAAAATACAGTGGATGGTAGCGGGTTTGTAAAAGTACATGTAGTGGCACTGCCATCAAAAAACCTGAATCGCCGAGAGATAGCAGCATACATAGATATTGCCAAAACAGTAAGCCAAAACTGCTATATAAAGCTTTTATTCAATTCTTTCTCCCACAAAGTTTTATGTTTACCCACTTATTTGGAATGGGTTTTTATTAGTTTGCTATAAATAAAACTTATAATATGCTTTTGATGAGAGGAGGGACATCTAGATTCTAAAAAAACAATCCAAAAAATCTACCTGAGAGGTGCTTTCTTCCTCTGGGAGTTTTAGAAAATGGCAGCTCTCTTTTAAGTCCTATAATAATCTAGGACCCTGGATGACAGGTTATATTCAACAGCTAATGTTACCAGACCTTTTAGCCCTGTCTCAGTACCAAATGCTCCCAATACTGTGAAATAGAGTTTCTCTTAAGCCACCTAATTAGTTTAAAATCCTGGAGACACACAAAAGACACAATATGAAGTGGGACTATTTCATTCCTCCAACCTGTTAAACAATATTTTTAAGTAAACTGTTAGCCCTTCTAAACAAAAACAATCTGTATGCTTAGAAGAGGTAGAATAGGATCTCACCTTTTCTAAAAAGATGCAGTGAAAGAAACACTGTATTTTACCCAGGGAAGACAGCAAGAGTTTTCCAAATTGCCACATAACGATCATTTTATACACAATACACATGATGAAATATTGCAGATTGTCTGTATCATCCAATATCAGCTACTGCAAGCCTTCTTTTTATTTTGGGCAGGATCAATTTATTCCATGCAAACAAAATTCCACACCTGCCTAATCAAGTTGGCAAATATATCTTTTGGGGGAGGGGCTAGAAAAGCTTGGGAAAAATAGAGGAACTGAGATAATTTAAACATTTGAACTGCTAATATTCATCCAGAATTATCTCAGTCCAGTGCTGAATGAGCTTCAGGGTATTTTGGTAAAGTAAATTAAATGTCATATGTACAATAATGCTTAGCTGGTTGGTCGAAATGACACCTTTCATTTTAGTATGATTCCATAAGTATGGGTATTTCTCCCTAAGAGTTCAAGATGGAACACAATTCTTGTCGCAGTTAATTTTGAATCCAGAAAATTAAATTCCCAAAAGAAAGTAAAGTACTGAATGGGGAAATTAAATATCAATCTGGTTGTCCTAAATAAACCAAGAGATCATCTGCATAAAGTACTGTTATAAGTTGACTTCAACCATACAAGTAACCAATATGGCTACCTGAGTGAAGTTTCAATACTAAAGACTCTCTCTCTCTCTCTCTCTCTATATATATATATATATATATATATATACAGCAAACATGTCTGATGGGCACCTCTTTGTATCAGGAATTCATCTGAAAGCAGGCCTTCTATATTAACTTGTGCTTTTGCTCCTTAATATATGTCTGAGAAAATTCAACAAAGTTTTCTGGAAACTGAAATATTTTAGAATATAAAATAAGTAATTCCAGTAACATATACTGGATTCTGGTATCCCATCCTCACTATATCTCAGACAGTGGCATTCTCCCAGACCCACTACCACACCATTTCCCCACTTTTGCCCATCACCTCCCCTCCTCTATGCAACTAACCCACTCCTACACCTCTACTTGCTGCTTAAAAACTTCAATCCTGAAACTTTCACTAACACACTAAAAAACACCAAATGGAACCCATTAAAAAAACTTCCTTTAGATAATGCTCTTTCCTACTTTAACACCACTTTCATAAATCTACTCAACTTATTTGCCCCACTAAAAATTAAATGTATAAAAAGTAACTCTGTACCCTGGATAACCAAAAACACTTTAGCCACCATGCATCTATGCAACAAAGCCTGGGCACGATACCACAAAAATAAAACCCCTGTCATCCTCACTGAATATAAAACATTATATACCAAAGACAAAAAACTTATAGCCTCTGACCGCAAATTATATTTCTCTATCCTGCAAACTAACCACAATACCAATCCCAAGTTATTTTGGAAAGGAATTTAATCTCTTCTCAACCCTGGTAAAACAGTAAACCCTTGCCCCAACCCAGATGCAACTGACCTGGACTTAGCTACCCAATTTAACTCCTTTTTCATTGACTCCATTAGCAAACTAACATCATCCTTCACCAACAATTCAGTGGCTTCTCATCAACCCACCCCTATCTCCCCTAACAACCCCTGCCCTCAACCACCACCTTTCTCCATCAAGCCCATCTCCATATCTACTCTAAAAAAAAAATTCTCCTAAAATTAAAGCCTGGTTCCAATGCCCCTGACGAAATCCCCTCCTACTTCCTAAAAATAGCTGCAGAAGAAATAGCCTTCCCTGTCAGTATGCTAATTAATCGGTCCATCATAGAATGCCAGGTCCCCCAACTCTGGAAGAAAGCTTTTATCATTCCCCTCCACAAAGGCGGCAGTAATAATAACATAACAAACTTCTGCCCTATCGCCATCCTATCCCGTATTTCTAAGCTTCTTGAAAAGTGTGTACACCAACAACTCTTACCCTATCTCATTAATAGTGACCTTCTTACCCCCACACAACATGGCTTTAGACCATGTCATAGTACCTCCACTGCCCTACTCTCCTTCCTAGAAACAATCAACACAGCCCATGATTCTGGTCACTTCATATCCACTCTTCTCCTTGACTTCTCTAAGGCATTTGACACCATTTCCTACAACCTGCTTCTAACCAAACTCTCTAAACTTAACCTATCCCCTACCTCTACCCAGTGGTTCTCAAGTCATCCCACAAACAGACAACAGGCCGTAAAATGGAAAAAATCTACCTCACCCTTCCTTATTACATCCACAGGCGTCCCCCAAGGTTCCATTCTAGGCCCCCTACTATTTAATATATTTATAAAATATTTTTATCAAGCCATCCCAAACTCCAGCCTCGTTTAATATGCGGATCATTCCACTATAATTTGTTCCTCTCTGTCCATCACAACTCTTAACAATCTTACACAAGCCGCTTTCTCTTCTACTGAGCAGTGGATGCTAGACAACCATCTGGCCCTTAATGCAAACAAAGCAAAACGTACGCTATTCAATGCCTCCAAAACCTCTTCCATACACAAACAATCCTTCATAATCACCAGCAAAAATAATACTCCCCTAGAAATGGTCTCTGATGCAAAATTACTAGGCATAACCATTGATGATCAATTAAAATTTGACAAGCATCTACACATAAATATAAAAAAACTCATAAAAAACTTGGTATGCTTTACCATCACAGTCACTTCATCTCTCCCTCCACCAGGATTACACTAGCCAATACATACCTTATCCCTTCCCTTTTATATGGTGCAACTATCCTCACAAACCTACAATCTTCCCTCAAAACAAAACACTCATCTTGTTATAACAAAATGACCAAGTTTGCTGCAGGTCACAGAGCCTCTTCCCACCACTGCAATTCCCTCCACCAATTAGGTTGGCTAGAATTACCTAACTTACTAACTTATACCCAACTCATCCAAGCACATAAACTCATTCATAACCCATCTCTCTGCCACTCCCTAGCAAGCACCTTTGAAATGCACAAACCAGACCGACTCCTGAGATCCAATTTCCAAAACCTTATTAAATTGCACAAACCCACTTGTCCAGCTGGGAATCACCTGTCCTTCTCTCTAGCTTGCCTTTGGAACTCTCTCCCTTCTCCTATCTGTACTACTAGCAGTCTCTCCTTGTTTAAAACCTCACTGCACTCACATCTTACTTCACAATGGAAATGCTCATAATCCCATCCTACCTAATTCTAACTACACTTTCTTGTCAGACTTCATACTCATTTGCCTATCACTGCCTCCTATAGTTCTACATCACTAGTGATGTATATGACCAATGACTAAATTGACCTTATGTAATTTTTAAAAAAAAGTTTTATTTTCTTTTTCTACTTACTTAATCTGATGCAATTCTTGTAATTCAAAATTTCTTTGATTTGTTCTTTACTAACACTGTAATGTTTATGATTTGTTCTTTACTAACACTGTAATGTTTAACAGAAATGTATACCACAGATTTGTACTTTCTGTATTATGTATTTGTATTTTTCTGGAGCTTTTCTCCCCAGGACTCCACTGAAAACGGACTCCTTGTGGCCCAATGGACTATCCTGGATAACAAATGTCAAATAAATAAATAATAAATAAATAAAATTGACATGGTCAAATGTTTTATCAGCATTAAAGCTTAAAACTTCTAATTGCTTTCTCACTATAATGTCAAAGGTTTGCTGGCCCCAAATAAAGCCGTTCTGCTCGAGATGTAGTTTGAGTTAATTGGTCTGCGATTCTATGAACAAAAATAAATATAAACAGCTTGTGTCAGAACTGAGGACTGAAATGGGATGATATGAAGCTGGTGGCAGAGGTCCTTTCCTCATTTTCAGAATCACTGAATTATAGCTTTTTTTTTAAGGAACTTGGGGTTTTCCCTGTCTGTATCACATCATTTGCCAGATCCACAAACCTATCTAGGAAACTGTCACCCACATCCTTATAGATCTCCATATCAAGGCCATCTGGCTTGGGTGACTTCTTAGTAAAACAGATAAAATTCTGTTGAGTTAAAACCTAGTAATTGGGGCCATATGAGTTTGACAGTGCAGATCTGATAACTGGGGAAGGGCTGATTGCATCATGAAGTCCTGTAGCAAATTAGGCCAGAACTTCATTGACTGCTGAGACCTATAAAGGTTGGTATAATAAGAGCAAACAGTTTCCAAAATTAAATTCAGGTTGTAATTCTTCTTGTTTATTACTGGATGAAGTACTTCTGCAATTACACTATTTGCAGTTTTCCCTTAAGTCTAACCTCCAAGTTTTTCATAGCTTGTGGGGTAAATGAAATCTCAAACTACCTTTTATACGAGTCCTTCATGGATATATGATCCTTCCATAACTGCAGTACCTCCTACTCTCTGATTTTACCCCACAATTTCTCATTTATTCTTTTTATTCCTTTTCCTGTTTGAATATACTCCCTTTCTTCCATCATCTCTGTCTATATTATTAAAGGGTCTGAGTAACCTGTTACAACTGTATCACCATCTGCTACTCCTAAGCCCTCCGATAATACAAACAATCAATTTCAGATCCAAGTGTCTGCTTTCTATAAACCCATTGACTTTTGTTCCGCATAACTAACTTACCACATCTTATTACTTCCCACATTTTTTTACACCTTGCACTTTCTTTTTGTTACCTCTTTAAATCACAATTAAAATCCCTTGCAGTTATAATTTTCATGTTAATCACCACATAATCTAATATTTGATGAAACAGATTATCTTTCCTCACTAGTTGTATATGCATACACTGCTATAATTCTATAAACAAATTCTAACCACCTCATATCCACAACAGTTAACCCTCCCATCATTGCCAAAGTTACATCCATTATTTTCACTGTCATTTCACAACACTAAGTTCCATATTATAATTTCCATCTCACAATTGTTCTGTTTGCAATCTTTCTTCACTTGCCAGGAATCTTATATCCTCAAACACTAGAATATCCACCACACATTTAACACACCATTCCAGTATCCCCATCCTTACTTACAGTGTTAATAATATTGTTCACAATTACTGAAAGCACTTTAAAATTGTTGCTTTTCCTTCTTTTTAAGTTTAGGGAAAATATTTTTTAATTTTCACTTTCTTATTTTAATTCCTCTACTGAATAGTTTTCCTTGGTTTATGTAGCAATAATACACAGAATTAGATTTTTCACTGGCTAAAACTTCTAAAAAATTCTTAGAGTCAGTTCCTTTTCCTGACATTATCTTCTTGCACACAAATTTTCTCCTTCCTTTCCCCATCCATATTTATTTTTCTTCTACAGTTTCTTCTCCTCCAGCTTCTTGTTGTCCTTCCTTATGTATGTTTTCTTCCATTTCCCCACTTTTTCATTATTTACTGTTTGTGAGTCCATCCAAAAGTGCCCCTTTTTCTACAACCTGCATTCTGGCACACACCTTCTTGCTTTATGCCCTTTCTTCCCCCACTGGTTGCATTGTATTTTGTCATTAACTAAATGAGAAACATCCTAACAAGAGAACTGTGATTTAAGCTGGCCAGCATATTTTAAAGGCCCTCTATGCCCAGCTGCAAATTAATACTAGGTAACTGTTTTACCACGTTTTTTTTCACATTTCAAAACACCTTCCAACCTCTACCCTCCATCCCATAAGTTTCACTCATTTCTAACTTTCACAGTGTTATCAATAGTTTCAGACAAACCATTATGCATTTAACATGTTCTTCTTTTAGTTTATCAGTTCTAAACTGCAAAGTAACATTCTTTTTAACATTTAAGTTTCTACCAGAAACCAAATAATTGTTTCATCAATAAATGTCCTTCTTTTTGTCACACAGCTCCAGAAATGCCATCAGTCCCTCAGATTCAAATGTTGTCACAAAAAAATCTTTGTCCCTGTACGTATAAAAGACTGAATTTCTTGAACTTTAAATTCCAAAACATTTACCATATTGTCACATAAGCAGTATTTGTCAATTATACCCTCATTTTTTCTTATTCTCACAACTGATATTCTCTTCTTTTCAAAGCATTTTTACTTACAGTATGTTGCTCTTCTCCCATTCTACCTGGTGTCACTGCTGCATACATTTTAACTGCTGCATTTTACCTGCCACAAAACTGGCTCCTTCTCAGTTTTTTTTCTGTTTTCCTCTTTAACTTTCTGTCACTGCTGCACAAGTTTTAACTGCTGCATTCTCTGTTGCCACCTCACATGGTTCCTTCTCCACATTACCATCTGCAGCACTTTTAAATATGTTATCTGCCATCTCATCCCATGAAACAGCAGAACTGGACCTGGATCATCCTGCTTGATTATTTTCAACAGAATATCATCTACAAGCCCTCCTGATGCCATTTCTGTTATCTTCATCACTCCAGTGGTCTGGCTTACTTGATTTTCCATTAAGACAGCTGAATACTGGGCATTTGTATCAGCCAGTACTCAAAACAACTTTATCTGCATTCTGATTCTCCATGTCAAACAAAATTTTCTCCAAATCCTCATTCTCCACTTCCAAACTCTCCATAGTTTTTTCTCTCCTTCCCCATGTTGCTACTTCTCTTAGACCTCTTCCTTAATACTGTAACAGTCCTTTGCTACCATCTAGCAGCTCCAAGCTGAAAAAAGAAGGGGTCCTTTACTGAACATACGTATTTACAACAATCATACAATATTTACACTATATAACTTATTTACAATATTTAAAGTCTTTCACCTTTCCACTTATTATAAATTCTATTAGACCCCCACTCAATTTTCCATAACCAAAATCTTATCTTTTCCAATATTTTTGCCACATCCCATCTTTCATTAAACATTATTTCCCTTACCCTTTGGTTCCACAGAACCCATATAACCATAAACATTGCTTTAATCTGTTTACATAATATCCATATTCAACAATGTCCATGTTTCAAAATGATGTATATGTATCATTTTTCCACACTTTTACAATTCTTTTACATTTTAAAAATACAAGTTCAGTTGTCTCAAGTTGTTTACAGTGATTATATACTCTATCTTATCTTTTATATGCATCATGGTTTCTTTAACTGGCAATTTTCTTATTCACAATCTCCACAAAAAAGTCTTAACATTCTAGTACATATTTACAACAAACACATTCTTGCCTTTAATGCCCTAACTTTTTCTTCTTCCAGGTTTTTCCAAGGATACACATAGTAATGCTTTCCATAACATTTTTCTACCACACATTTCTATTTTCTTCAGTATTGTTTACATTTATTTTCCAACATATCTTTCTCTGATAAATGTTAAATTATTTATTTATATCTTGCTTTTTTTTTTCTTTTAAATCTCTGTACTGATTCTTATCTTCTTCTGCATTTAGACCTTAACATTTTGTTTAGTAAACTTCCTTTATCTTCCTTCATACATTTTAGGACCCTATACAAATTTAAAGAGGCAGCATATACTGGATTAATAAAACCTAAACCTCCTTCTTCTTTACTAACATATAATGGACCTCTCTTCACCGAGTTCAGCCTTGAATCCCAAATAAATGCAAAAATTGTTGTATATAATTCCTTTCATATGTTAATGGTAAACCAAAAACACCTGCCTGATACATAATTGTTGCCATTAGTACCAAATTTATCAAATGTATCTTTTTAAATGATAATCTGAAGGAACTCCAAAATGTACAGGTTTCTTGTCACTTCTACCATATTATTTCCATTGTAATTTTATTATCTTTTGTTCCCAGAAATGTAACCCTAAAACTGCTATCTCATGATAATTAAATATTCAGTTCCTGCTATTTCTCCATTGTATCTCAGTCCTTTACTATTCTCTTGTTTAAACATTCATGTTGCATTTAGATGCTTATTCAAACTATCTAATAGTTTCTCCATTCCTTTCACATCTCTGGACACAATTATAATATCATCCACATATGATAACACAATGGATATTTCAGTAACTTCCTGATTTATATAACATACATCTTTCATATCTTGGTTTATGTTACCTATTGTTACATTCATTACTAATGTAAATATTGTAATGATCAACAGGCATCCCTATCTTATCCCATTTTTATGGTTATATAAAGCATTTATTGTAAAATACTTATAAGCAGTAGAACGCACATTTGCTACTTTTTCACTTATACAATCAAAAATATCCCATAATTTAGAATGCAGCTTACTTTATGTCACCTATCATAATTTCTTTAACTCCTTTCTATTTATGTTATCATCCACTAACTCCCTAATTATCATTAATTCCTGGCAACCCCTGCCTCTTACTCTATATAACATGTCATCTGTGATCTTGTTAATTTTAGTCTCCATTCTTTTCTGAATTATCTTCATAAAAATGTTGTGGCCTGTATTATTCTTTACCACTGATCTCCAATTCTTCATATTACACCTATCTCTTTTCTTCCATATAAATTTCATTACCCCTCTATATAATTCTTTGTATGTGAATCCTTCCTTTAACCATTGATTTAATGCCCTTAAAATGATCATCTGCCACGGTTTCAAATTTTTATACATTTGATATTCTATACCATCAGATCCTGCTGTGGGTTCCATATTAACTATCTCTAATATTATATTCAAACATATTTGTCTTTCTATCTGTTCATTATCTTGTTGTGAAAATACTTTTAATTCCCACCTCTTCATTTTGGATAATCATTTCTCTTGAAACATCTCCTTTACATATTCTGTCACCACTTTTCTAGCCTATTCTACATCATCTGTTTTATTTTTTATTTTTCTCATTACTGTATAAACTTCTTTAACTAATGTATTCAAATATGGATTTCTCTCCTCCTCCTTACCTTGAAAAAAATAATTTTGCTTATACAAAAATAACTTGATTTTTGCCTGAATTAATTCATACAGTTCCTTTTCTTTAGAAAAATATTCGCTATCATTCTTTCCAAAGTAGAAAATAACTCTCCATTTTACTTACAATTTTCCTTATTTTCTTTTCTTATATCTAACTCCCATTGTATATAACATTTCACTTTGACCAACCAAAATAAAATGTTTTCATATTTATACGATATTTCCAAAATTCCTTCACTAATAGAATTCCTTTCTCATCCCATCTGAACTCAATTATGCTTATCCCTTTTCCTATCTTTATAAATCCCTCATATCCTTTTACTTCTATCCAGACAGCCAATTGATCCAAAAATCCCCTTTCTAATTGTTACAGAGAAATATTATGTCATGATTATTCTTCACTAAATACATATTAACTTGCAGTTTCTTCATTAATGAGTCAAATAAAATGTTTATGATATGTGTATGTAAAGAGAAAATTGGAATACAGATGCATGATTATGCAAGTTACATTTGTCTTATAAGTAGTAGCCTTATATTTTAAGTGCCTTACAACTGAATTCTTGCTATTAGCAAATTATAGTGTATTGACAGATTACTGAAGGTATAGTAAGTGCTGAAATAGTTAAAGGATGTTATATTATGTTGTGCCAAGTATCTGTGGAAACCAAATTTATTAACAGTACACACTCTGGCCTTTTTAGTCTGGGGGAATGAGTTGTTGCAAGGATGTCTGTAAAACAGTCCCCCAGATTCAATAATCTTCCATGCAGGACTAGTCTAGTGCTGCACAAAAGCAGCAGTGTAGGAGGAGGATGGCAGTGCACCAAGCATATTAATGAAGGCGCGCTGCCTGACCAATCCAAGGCCAACACACTATAATAGGTCAAACATACACACACAGAGATGTGGGGAAGAGAGAGGCAGACAGTGACAAAGAGACTACCATCATGAGTGCTGTCCCACCCACCACACATCCAATTGGCCAATATCACATTATGCACCAATGTCAATCACTGTAGACATTTGCTTTTGGTAGCCCTCAACCCTATAGTGTCTGTGATGCTTGTGATAACTGTGTAACATGATAGTACAAATCAGTATTCATCTAGCATTTGTATACCAAGTCCTGTCAAATGTAAAGTTGTGAATGACTGAGTGTTACATGTATGCTCCCAGAGGAATGGATTATGGCCCATTCACACACACACTGCACTTCCCACAGCCCATTAGTCACCTTGAAATACCCCTTTGGACAAGGGCTAGCCCTATAAGCTTCATGGAGTGTGCAACAACTGTGTAATGCTATAATATAACATATTAGTTAGGTAGGAGTTCTAATCCCTAATATAGCAACTGTGAAACTCTGTGTGTATAGAGATTACTCATTTTGAGGCCATTCATGGTCATTACACCTCCCATTGCCCTACTTTAGCAAGCCTCCTGATGTCAGTCACCTTGAAATATCCCTTTGGAGAAGGACTAGCCCTATAAGTTCCATGGTGAGTGCGATAACTGCGTAATGCTATAGTGTAACATACTAGTCACGTAGGAGTTCTAATCCTAGACATGGCAACTGTGAAACTCTGTGTGTGTGTGTGTGTGTGTGTGTGTGTGTGTGTGTGTGTGTGTGTGTGTGTGTGTGTGTGTGTGTGTGTGTAGCGATTAATGATTTGAGGCCCTTCATAGTCACTACACCTCCCATTGCCCTACTTTACCAAGCCTGCTGATGTCAGTCACCTTGAAATACCCCTCTGACAAGGGCTAGCCTTATAAGCTCCATGGCATATGTGATAACTGCATAATGCTATAGTGTGATATACTAGTCAGGAAGGAGTTCTAATCCCAGACTAGGTTCATAGGTTCATAGGTAAGTACTAGGCTATCTGCCCATGGGCATTTATAAGCCTAGCCACAGAGTGATGGCTTTCGCCTCCCCATTAGATTAGTAACCTGGGCCTCTGTCAACAGGGCTCCTGAAGTGATCCCAGGGTAGAACTTACGATTACCCATCCACTCATCAAGATTTCTCTTGAAGAGGGTCAGAGAGGAGCTCTGTCGAATATGGTTTGGGATTCTATTTCAGAGTGAGGGGAGTCGCTGGGACAGGAATCTATCCCTCCAGCATGTCCTGTTTATTGTTGTACATAGGTTCAAGTTGCTAGAATGAGTGGTTCTGAGGGATCTCGTTTTTTGAGGTGAAGCATGTCCATTAGTTCAGGGTTTGACATGGCCCTATAGGTCATGCATAGGTCACCTCTGAGCAGATGGTAAGTGACTGAGAAGAGCTGGAGCTTTTAGTCGTGCTTCATAGGGTAATTGTTTAAGGCCCTTAATCCTCTTAGTGAGGTACTTCTGTGGTCTTTCTAGTTGTTGCAGGTGTCTAGTGAGGTACATCCCAAATGGGGCATTGTACTCTATTATGGCCCTAATGACTGAGGAGTAAAGGGGCACAATCACCTCCTTGGATCTGAATGAGAAACCCTTTGTGATCAGGTGTGCCACATAGAAGGATTTCCTGACCGTTTTGGCTATGTGGTTATCAAAGGAGAGCATGCTATCTACTTGGGTACCCAGGTCCCTAATTACTTCTTCTGTACTTAGTGGATTCCCATCTATGTGGTAGTTTGTAGGTACTTTGTTTTTCCCAAATTGGATTACTATGCATTTTTTGTCATTTAGCCTGAAGCCGTGACTTTGACACCAGGTGTTTGTCTCTGTGAGACCCTTTTGCAGGATGTCTGTATCAGCTGGAGAGTCAATTATTGAACCCAATTTACAGTCATCTGTGAACTTGGTCAGCCACAGTCCCTCCGTCTTTGCCTGTACTTCGGAGAAATATATACCGAACAGGAGGGGTCCCAGGACTGAGCCCTGTGGGACTCCGCTTGTGACTGGTTTAGAGTCAGACATGGCGCCTGCCACTCTTACCGTGTGGGTTCTGTCTGATAGCCAATTGGCAACCCATCTCATGATATAGGGGTTGATATTTAGGCTGGTGAGTTATTCTATGATTCCTGAGTGTGGGATGGTGTTGACCACCTTAGCAAGGTCCAGATATGTTGTGTGGACCACCTTCCCTTCATCTATGGCCTTGGTGACTGTTTCAAAGAAGTCAACCAAGTTCAGGAGGCAAGATCTGCCTTTAACAAAGCCGAACTGGATGGGGTCCAGTGTCTGGAGGTTCCCAATGTCCCTGTTAGTGAGCTCCATGATAATGCATTCCGTGGCTTTGCAGACCAAGCTAGTCAAGCTTATAGGGCGATAGTTCCCAGGGTCAGTTGTGGCACCACCTTTGTGGAGTGGTATGACTGTTGCTGTACACCATTCTTTGGGTACATAGCCTGTAGAGAGGCTGAGCTTGAATAGTGATTTGAGATGGGGGGTTAGTTCATTTTGAAGCTCATGTAAGACACAACTTCTGATAGCATCTGGTCCCATTGATGTTGTGTTTTTGACCTTTGCAAGAGCTGTCTTTACTTGTGTGTCTGAGATATCTGGAGTGCCACATTCTTCTGGGATGGGTGCTAGCCCCTTTGGTGGAGAGGGGGGGTGAAGATTGCACTGAACTTGTCAGCCAGGATGTTGGCAATGTTGGTTGGTTCAGTATATTTATGGCCATTATGCACTAGCTCGGAGCATATCTGAGAGTTTGCCCCTAGACTCTTGACATAGTTAAAGAAGGCCTTGTGGTTATCCTTAGAGTCATTGGCTATTTTTCTTTCGAAGTTGGCCTTGGATGATTTAATGAGAGAGTGCAGTTTTTTACTGATGTTAATCAGAGATGCCTTCTTATTTTGGGGGTTTGTTCTATCTTGCAGGAGTTTCCTCCTTCTGTTGTAAAGTTTATTTATGGCTGGGGTCCACCAGACTGGCTTCCTCTTTTTTGAGGAGTTGGTCTTGGTTTTACTTGGGATGGCTCGGTCCATGCATTCTTGAAGGAGTTCATAGAATGCACTTGTAAAGGATTCTGCCGATGGGTCATCATTTTCCATTTGATTGGGAGCTTTGAAACTTCCCACCTCAGTCTTGAGGAGTGTGAAGTTGACTTTAGAGAAGTTTTTTACCTTGATTTCCTTGACTGGGGGGGGGGTCAGGATGTGGATGTCTAGTGTGATTAGTTTGTGATCTGATCTTACCAATGACGAGTTTTCCTCAGGTGTGGAACATAGATTCCCCATGTTGGTGATGACCAGGTCCAGTATGTTGTCACCTCTTGTGGGACTGGTGACCAGCTGTTCAACGGCATTTGAGTTTATAAACTCAAGGAAGCATTGGGCTAGGGCATTTGAGCTTGAGTAGTTTGGATAGTTGAAGTCACCCAGTAGCATGGTGTTGGGTAGAATCTTCATACTTTCAAATGTTCTCAGGAATGCTGCGTGAGGGTCCTGAGACAAGGTGGGAGATCTGTAGCAAGCTATAAATTGAACAGTTAATTTACCCGCTGTCAATTGCACTTGGATGGTCTCAGATTCTGCGTGCTGTGCTACTAACCTGGAGGTGTGAGTGTTCTTGATGAATATGGACACACCCCCTCCTTTTGTGTTCCGGTCCTGGTTTTGGGACCTAAAGGTATGGTAGGAGTTATAGCCTGGTAGTGCTTGGGTGCTCTCTGGAGCCTTGAACCAGGTTTCTGTCACTGCACATACGTCGATTTCTTCCATACTAAGGAGAGCCTTGAGTGCGTGCATTTTGAGGTTTAGACTTCTGGCGTTGAGCAGCATTACCCTCAGTTTTTGTTTATTATTGTTGTTTA
This sequence comes from Protopterus annectens, assembly GCF_019279795.1. Taxonomy (NCBI): domain Eukaryota; kingdom Metazoa; phylum Chordata; order Ceratodontiformes; family Protopteridae; genus Protopterus; species Protopterus annectens. Next base: position 1,845,944,914 of record NC_056731.1, read on the forward strand.
TGGAGGCAGGTTTGTCTTTTGAGCCTTGCCTAAAAAAGGCAGTACTGGGGCGGCACGAGTCTTGGCCAGTATTCTAACTGTGAAACTGTGTGTGTGTGTGTGTGTGTGTGTGTGTGTGTGTGTGTGTGTGTGTGTGTGTGTGTGTAAAAATTAAGGATTTTGAGGCCATTCACTGTCACTACACCTCCCATTGCCCTACTTTAGCAAGCCTGCTGATGTCAGTCACCTTGAAATACCCCTTTGGAGAAGAGCCAGCCCTATAAGCCATTGTGCATGCCATAAACGTGGAACAATGTAGTAGCAGCAACTATATAGGTATGGGTTTGAATCTCATCTGTGTCAAGTGTTTATGTGTGTACATATGTATGTATGTGTGTACCTCAAAGATTTTGGCTCCATTTACAGCCAGTACACATCTCAGAGCCTGACTTTAGCAGTCCTGCAGATATTATCCACCTTAAAAGAACATGGTGCCAACCCTAAACCATATCAGGTCAGTGGTGTATGTGGTAAATGCATAACATAATGGTCCATAAAGATTGCTAGATAGAGGTTTGAACATCACCCCCGGTAAATGCGTGATTAGGGTAAAATTATTTTTAGGATCGGTCACCCATTACATCACCCAATGCCAGTATTTACAAGGGCTGGTGATGTTCCTCACCTTAGAAGTACCTTGGGACAACATCCATCCAATAAGCTCCACAGTGCATGTGATAAATGTGGTACACTGTAGTAGCAATACACAGCTAGGTAGGGATTTGAATCTCAATAATGGCAAATTTGTGTGTGTGTGTGTGTGTGTGTGTGTGTGTGTGTGTGTGTGTGTGTGTGTGTGTGTGTCTGTCATCGGTATTCTGTGTGGAGGCTGCTGTGATTGTGTAATAACAGGATGCACTGTGGGTGGGTTTTGCTAATTTATTATATTGAGGACCTACTATATGTCACAATGTCCACCTTACAAGGACAACAGATGTCAAACACCAGAGATGCTGGTGTAGACAACCTATAGCCCTACATGTGACATTATGGATCAGTGAACAATATAGGCAAAACTTATATTACTCAGAGAACACTCTCCACCCATGTCTCATACGCAAACACACTTGGCTAGGCAACAACCACTATACTGGTAGTTTACTGCATATTGCCTCACAGATAGCAACCATGGTGTGATTGCAGTGGACTACATGCCTGTTGACCACAACAGTGCCACTGACATAGACAGTACTGTGATATGTAACATCTCCTGACTGAGTGTGTGTTATCCAGCAAGTAAAAGGACATGGTACCCTGTTCCATCCCTACAGTAGGCAAATAAATGCTTACATTGGTCCTTTTGCTATGTTCCCCATTGGATACCTGCAACAACTGTAGAGTCTGCAAATGTAACCCACAAATGGAATACCATGCCTTATACACATGCCCTGTATGGACAGACACCACTAACTCCACTGAATACCTGTATCATGCTGTCAATGTATGTACAAGCACAACTTCAGTGCCACAGCTAGGTCTACCCAAATGAGGTCAGGAATGCTACATCAGAAGATACCAGTCTGTCCACACAACATTCCCCAGAGACCTCAAGTACATGTCCACATGTCAAAGAACATGTGTGTGGGACATGTGCACAACCCAGACACTGTCCATGTTATGGAATATAGATCACATACCTGGGAAGCAGTGCACATCACTGGCCACCCACAATAGTAACCTAGCTAAGTGGATGGTGAATACAATACCCACCTGTGGGGACCACTCCAGGGACTACACCCCTGAGCCACACTGGAGACCAATGTCATGTGGCCTGATGCCAAGGTATTCCCTTTGCCTAGCCTTGTACAGCCGTCAGGCCCATTCACCTATTACACACCTGCGAAGCAACGAACCTATACATCTCAGTACTGGAAATGTGTGTGTGTGTGTGTGTGTGTGTGTGTGTGTGTGTGTGTGTAGATTAATGATTTTGAAGCCATTCACAATCACTACACCTCCCATTAGCCTACTTTGGCACGCATGCTGATGTCATTCATTAGACATAACCCTTTGGCCACATATCAGCCATATAAGCTCTGTGGCACTTGTGATAACTGCGTAATACTGTAGTGTAACAAGCTAGTTAAGTAGGGGTTGTAATCTTGATCCTGCCAACTGTGATGATGTGTTTCCCTGACAGAGTGTGTGCGTGTGTGTGTCTCCAGTGACTCCTGCTTTTGTATACTTTCACATGTACTACACTTCCCTTATCCCTTCTTTAGCACTGTTGCTGATGTCACCCCCTTCAAAGATACCTTTGGACAGCTATCCAACATGTAAGCTCCGTGGTGCATGCAATAAATACATAGCCCTGTAATAGCAATACATAGTCAGGTAGGGGGTTGAAACTCAGTACTGGTAAGTGTGTATTTGTGCATGTGTCATCAGTATCCTGTTGGGGTGAGTGTACTGACAGGATCCATTGCAATGTGGGTTTTGCTACATCATTATACTGAGGAACTATATGTCCCATTGGCCACATTACAAGGCCAACAGTTTTCAAACACTGTACAGGTTGTAGACAATCCTCAGCCATAAATGTGTACAGCCATGTGCAACTAATATGTGGCAGTATGGATGAGTAAACAATATAGGCAACTGTTATAATACCCAGATACCACTCTCCACCCATGGATTATACACAAACACGCTTGGCTCTTACTCTCTTACACCCTTCCTTTCTTACTTTGTCTCTGTCTCTCTCTCTTTCTCCCCCTCTCTGGTGGATGTGGAAAAGTACATCTGTTTTACATAGGCACCAGCTTGAGTTTTGTAAGGAATGCTCATGATCAGCTGATGGCCTGTGCACAAATTGCAGTCCTACTTGCTAATTGCATGTGGAACAGCTGTGATATCATTCTTATAGCCAATTGCAATGAAATACACTCCAATAACTAAGCACTTCATGTGGGTGTTGGACCTTGTCCTTCACTGTGAGCAGGACTTTATGTGGGTGTTTGACAAACAGCATCACAGAGGGTAGTTGGAAATACCTCTTACAATATACACTGTGGAGACAGGCCAACAAACAGGAGGGGGGATGTTCCAGACATGGGGACAGAATGTAAGTATTGCTGTTCTACATTTGAAGTAATGTTGGTTTAACAGGGTTTGTGTAGATATGTCTGTTCTACATGATTTAAAGTCTGGCATGACAGTGTTATGTGGTTGAGAAAACACTCACCTGTAGGGCTATCTGCAGACTGGCCAGAGTTTGGAGTTTTACATGTGTTGTGTTACTCACACATTTCCTTTCTTCAGATATGCAGTAGCATACTCTGATGATTACAGTCAGTACATGGTGACATCCATGTGAGTTACTGACTTCACATCCCTCAGAAGACATGTCACAACAAACCCTGTTACACCAGGAAATTTCTCAGATTATTACAGCAATATGCCAATATCGGCATTGTGTTTGTGCCTCTGTCCCACAAGTCTGTCACCCGTTGTCCATATGTCATGCAATAAGAGGTGCATATGTACAGTACATAATTATTTAATGACATCATACCTGATAACAAGCCAGTGAGATATCAGACTGCTAGACATATTATGTACTGTAGGCCTCATATTTGAGGACAAAACCTGGGCATTCTGTTGTAGCATGTACAGTGATGAGGTCTGTGTACTTATGGTGATTGTTGACAGTGCATATTGTGAATATGTTACTTCGCCTGTGTACAGCCTGTGGTAGATGTCATTGTTCTGGTCCTTTTCTATCTGATGTTGCATGCTACTCCAGTTTATGGTACCCAATCAGCGTACACGTTTGTAAGGCCAGACTGACACATGTCCCATACCACAGTCAGGCATCAGACTACACTGTGTATTGGCCCAATATATGCAGGGTTACTGTGTGAGTGGCTGATATGAGGGTGGTGGTGCTCACACAGTACATATACTGTAATATTATTTAGGCTTACCATAATGTGACTGTGACTGTGTTCAGATTGGTTGTGGGTATGCACTTTCACACTGGTGTCTGTTAATCCATGCTGTTGCATGCCTGTAGTGCCTGCTATATTTGCAAGTA